>NC_048597.1:5765994-5819647 GCF_003668045.3 Cricetulus griseus | reverse complement strand
ACACACACACACACACACACACACACACGACCTCAGCTGGAAAACCGCTCTCAGGCAAGTCACTTCCCCCACTTCCGTGAGTATGTACATCCCCACACCTGACAGAGAAAGCATCCTCAATATTGGTTTGGGGTTTTAAATAAACCAGTAAGTAGGAAGACTTCAAATACTGGCGAGAAGTGAAGACAGCCTGTGTATTAAGTGTCTCTGTGCTAAGCACTGAGGCAGCTGTACACAGAGCAGGCCGGCTTATGTGCCCTTTGCTCCCAGAGTGCCCGAGTCCAGGAGCGAGCCAGGAAACAAGCCAACAACTTTCTTTGGAAACAAATAAGCCCATCATTGCAAACTGTGGCCGGGACCCTACCTAAGTACAGTGGAAGGGTTTAGTGTTGAGAACGGTAGGGAAATGGGTGTTTGGGCATGGCCTTTGTGAAACGTAAGGGCTGAGAGGGGCTAGCTGTGTAATGAGAAGGGCCAGGAGACGTTCCAGGATTTTGCAATGCCCTGTGATGGGAGGCTCAGCAAGCTCACCGTGCTCACACTCCACACACTAATTCTCCTGGTTACACACTTCCAGCTGAGTGAGCTTCTCAGACAGCTGCTCAGCTAGTTCCTGCCTTTTTCAAGTTGTCAATCAAGTCTCCCCACCATCCTAATTAAAATACAAATAACTGCACCCTTCTACTCCTGCTCCATTGCGGCATCAACTTCCCCTTTGTACCATCATTCTTACATTTCATGTTTTGCTCTGATTTACAAACATATGGATTTCCTACATAAATTAAAAAATAACACCCTACAGGTGGTCCTCTGCACCCATGGGTTCTGAATTTGCAATTTAGTCAACCATGATTTAAAAACTTTTGAGAAAAAATTGGGTATCTGTGCTGAACAAGTATGGATTTGTCTCGTGTCATTTCCCTGTTCAGCGCCACAGCTCTTTGCGTAGCATTGAGATTGCACGAGGCACCAGAAGTAACTAGACACGTTATAAAGACTACGGGAGGGTTATGTGCAGACACCATGCCATTTTATACAGAACTTGGTATCTGAAGGGGGTCCTGGAGGCCATTCCCAGGCGTGGCAAGAGACCACTGGATATTGCTTATCATCACTCTCTTCTTGCTAAACTCTATAACGGTATGAATGTTTATTTTGTCATCATTGTTTCCCTTATTCCTAGGACACTGCGGCCACAGGCTTCCCAGGGACTTTTGAACACTCCCTCCCTTTGCATCACTGTACTCTGCAGGCCGCTGATCCTGACAGCCAGGTGCGCAGCACACACTCAATAAGGGTGGAGCTGATGCAAGATAAATGGCTGTTGACTGCCCAACAGAATGGAAGAAGCATGGTCATTCATTCATTCATTCATTCATTTATAGCTCACTATTTGTTATTATTTTCAGATGAAGCATCCTTGGGGGAATCTGGAATAGGACAACCCACCAATTTCAATTCACAGAACAAAGTGAATTCCTTACACTTATGGATGCTAGAGAGGGCAATGTCTAAGCTTAGAGGGAAGATATATTTGTGTTTAACAGCTTAACGAAGGTGCCAGATAGGTTATGAGCATGGCTGACCCTTTGTACAGGAGCGACATCTGTGATCTAGCATTCCAGCCCTTTTGCTTATCTTCATAGAAAACTGACTTCATGGGACAAGGGTTAGAGGGGCATTAGCTCAGGAGTTATGGGCCTGACCAGTTCTGGCTGCTTTCTGCTGAAGCTGGGGTGTTGTGTGGGCTAAGGCGAGCTGCCCCATCATCAGCTTCTCCCAGCTGGTCAGTCGGCAACTCTTGAGTTGGGGCTGGTGCCACCGCTGTACACAAGGAATGTGCTATCCATGTGAGCCTGAGCAGCATGCTGGCCAGTGTGAGCCTGAGCAGCATGCTGGCCAGTGTGAGCCTGAGCAGCATGCTGGCCAGTGTGAGCCTGAGCAGCATGCTGGCCAGTGTGAGCCTGAGCAGCATGCTGGCCAGTGTGAGCCTGAGCAGCATGCTGGCCAGTGTGAGCCTGAGCGCCAGTGTGACAGTGTGAGCCTGAGCAGCATGCTGGCCAGTGTGAGCCTGAGCAGCATGTTGGCCAGTGTGAGCCTGAGCAGCATGCTGGCCAGTGTGAGCCTGAGCAGCATGCTGGCCAGTGTGAGCCTGAGCAGCATGCTGGCCAGTGTGAGCCTGAGCAGCATGTTGGCCAGTGTGAGCCTGAGCAGCATGCTGGCCAGTGTGAGCCTGAGCAGCATGTTGGCCAGTGTGAGCCTGAGCAGCATGCTGGCCAGTGTGAATCTGAGCAGCACGTTGGCCAGTGGTCTGGATGAGAGGCCTGTGGGTGGACATAAGAATCAAAACTGGCCAGTTGTGGTGGCTCAGGCCAGTAGGATTTGCTGAAGGAGGCAGAGGCAGGAGGCTCATGAGTTTGAGACCAGCCCCAGCCATACAAAAAAGGGTTCCCACTTCTTTTCCAGAGGACCTGGCTTCAATCCCCAGCAGCCACATGGCAGCTCACAACTGTCTGTAACTTCAAGATCTGACACCCTCACACAGACATACATGCAGGCAGAACAACAATGCACATAAAAAAAGAACAAATAAAAAAAGAATCAGAATGGTTGTTGGGGATCATCAAATAGTTGTGATATTTGTAGAAATCAGGATGATTTTTTTATTAGGTTTTAGACAGAGCCTTGCTATACCTCCCAGGCTGACCTCAAACTGTTCATCTCCTCCATAGTCCAGGGAGGGCTGGCTCCTGAGCTGTCTGCAGGGCTGCCCATCCAAGGGTTGCTTCTGTTGGCAGACAGCTCCTCCTGTGTCTTCTCATCCCTTCTGTCTCAGGACTGGCTGCCCTCTGCTCCCAGGTGCCACATTGCTGTGGACTTACCCTTGTGTTGCTTCTCCCAGGTAGAATTGAGTTGTAAAATACCAGGAATGAGAATGAGGATCACTCCTTCCCAAAGGACTTACAGACCTCTGGAGGTCAACGACAAAGCCGGAGTCGGGCTGGAACTGCAAAGCTCTGGAGACAGCTTGTGTAGATACCCCCAGGCCTGTCTACACATTAGACCAGAGTCTAGGCACAGAAATGGAAAATGCTTCAACATGTGGCTACAGATTCTAGAAAGCTGGAATATTAGGCAAATCCATTTGCATGTTAGCTTGTATAAAAGAGGCTTTTGTCAATCAGAGGGTGAGACTTGTTATACAAAGAGGGCAATTCATGTGGAGCTCTCAGGTTGGCATCCTAGGTGAGGGGCTGGAGAGAAAAGAGAAGTTGCCATTTGCACCCTGCAAACTAGGAACAGACCTTTGTATGATTTACAAACATTGCTGTACACACAGAAGGTGGTAATATCTCTAGATACTTGACTTTACTACTGTCTTCATGGTTTTACTTGAAAATGACAGTGGGGAGTACCCAGAATTCTTAGAGCTTCCAAAACTGCAAATACTGAAATGGATATTAGACAAAACAGGAGATGGTTTAGTGGGAAAAGCACCTTCTGTGTAAGAAGAGGACCTGTGCTCAGGTCCCCAGCACCCACATAAAAGCTGGGTGCAGTGCTGTGGGCTGTAACCCCAGCACTGTGGGGCAGAAACAGGCAGATTGCGAAAACTTGCTGGTCTATCAGCCTAGCAGAAACAGAAGACTCCAGGTTTAGTGAGAGAGCCTGTCTTAAAAATGAGGTGGAGGGCGACAGAGGGGGACATGGGAGGTCAACCTGTACTCTCCCCATGTGCACCCATGAGCAAGGACATCACACACACACACACACACACACACACACACACACACACACACACACACACACACCTATCTAAGGCGTTAAACATCAGTGTTGTATCACAAGCATGCTTGCTTGCATTCAGACCTTCCCTGGTGTAGTGAGATTCTTGGGTAGCAACTGAAAACAAAACAAACTAAAAGCCTGAACCCAGCTTGGGAAACAAAAGGGACACTGATGAAGTGATTGCCTTGCTTCTTATTAAACAGAGGGTGTTTTGAAACTGCTGTACGGATGTGTGCCGATGTGGTGTTCTGTGTAACTGTCTAGAGGGCAGTGGTTCATGGTCCTCTGCAGTGCTTCCCTTCTGTCACCGTCTGAGGAGACTAACCAGTTCTTGCCATCTTTCAGCTGTAGCTTTGTAAGGGATTATAGGGTGAAGGGTGATTTCATTTCTTTCAAGGAAAGGTTATGATGTCATTCTCATCACATTTATTTATTTATTTATTTATTTATTTATTTATTTATTTTGTATGTATTTGAATTACAAACAAGATTGAATTACATGACGATCCCAGTTCCCTCTCCGTCCCTTCCTCCTCTACCACCCCCCAACTAAAATCCTACCTGTCTGTCACATATCCTTTCTTCTAATCTACACCTGACTCAAAATTTCTGCTCCCTCATGACCTCTGCATCCTTCCTCTTCTCCCCTTCTCATTCTCGTAGCTTCCTCCCCTGCTTCCCATTTTCTCAATTTGCCCAGGGGATCTTGACCCTTTCCCCTACTCCAGGGGACAAAGTTTGTCTCTTTTAGGGTCTTCCTTGTTTACTGGTATCTCTGGCAGTGTGGATTGTAGGATGGTACTCCCTTACTCTATGTCTAAAATCCACATATGAGTGAGTACATACCATGTTTGTCTTTTTGTGATTGGGTTACCTCACTCAGAATGGTTTCTTCTAGTTCCATCCACTTTCCTGCAAATTTCAAGGTTCCATTGTTTTTTTCTGGTGAGTAGTACTCCATTGTATAAATGTACCACATTTTCTCTATCCATTCTTTGGTTGAGGGGCATCTAGACTGCTTCCAGTTTCTGGCTATTACAAATAATGCTGCTATGAACATGGTTGAACAGATGTCCTTGTTGTATGACTGTGCTTCTTTTGGGTATATGCCTAGGAGTGGAATTGCTGGATCTTGTGGTAGACTGATTCCCATTTTCTTGAGGAGTTTCCATACTGATTTCCAAAGTGTCTGTACAAGTTGGCACTCCCACCAGCAGTGGAGGAGTGTTCCTCTTTCTCTGCATCCTCTCCAGCATAAACTGTCATTGGTGTTTTTGATTTTAGCCATTCTGACAGGAGTAAGATGGTATCTCAGAGTTGTTTTGATTTGCATTTCCCTGATGGCTAACGATGTTGAACACTTTCTTATGTGTCTTTCAGCCATTTTAGATTCTTCTATTGAGAATTGTTTATTTAGTTCTGTACCCCATTTTTAAATTGGATTGTTTGGTGTTTTGGAGAATAGCTTCTTGAGTTCTTTGTATATTTTGGAGATCAGCCCTCTGTCAGATGTGGGGTTGGTGAAGATCTTTTCCCAGTCTGTGGGATGCCATTTTGTCTTGCTGACTATGTCCTTTGCCTTACAGAAGCTTTTCAGTTTCAGGAGGTCCCATTTATTAATTGTTGATCTCAGCTACTGGTGTTATGTTCAGGAAGCGGTCTCCTGTACTGATTAATTCAAGGGTATTTCCTACTTTATCTTCTAGTAGGTTCAGTGTGGCTGGGTTTATGTTGAGGTCTTTGATCCATTTTGATTTAAGTTTTGTGCAGGGCAAAAGGCTTGGGTCTATCTGTAGTCTTCTACATGTTTGCATCCAGTTATGCCAGCACCATTTGTTGAAGATGTTCTCTTTGTTCCAGCATATATATTTGGATTGTTTGTCAAAAATCAGGTGTTCGTAGGTGTGTGGGTTAATATCAGGGTTTTCAACTCTATTCCATTGGTCTACCTGTCTATTTTTGTGCCAATACCAAGCTGTTTTCAGGACTATAGCTCTGTAATAGAGCTTAAAGTTAGGGATGGTGATGCCTCCAGAAGTTCCTCTATTATACAGGGTTGTTTTGGCTATCCTGGGTCTTTTGTTTCTTCATATAAAGTTAATAATTGTTCTTTCAAGGTCAGTGAAGAATTTTGTTGGGATTTTGATGGGGATTGCATTGAATCTGTAGATTGCTTTTGGCAAGATTGCCATTTTTACTATGTTGATCCTGCCTATCCAAGAGCATGGGAGATCTTTCCATTTTCTGGTATCTTCTTTAATTTCTTTCTTTAGAGACTCAAAATTCTTACGGTACAGGTCTTTCACTTTTTTGGTTAGTGTTACTTCCAAGGTATTTTATGTTGTTTGTGGCAATTGTAAAGGGTGATGCTTCTCTGATTTCTTTCTCCACCAATGTGTCATCCGTATATAGTAGGGCTACAGATTTTTTTGAGTTAATCTTGTATCCTGCCACTTTGCTGAAGGTGTTTATCAGCTGTAGGAGTTCCCTGGTTGAGTTTTTCGGGTCACTTATGTAGACTATCATATCATCTGCAAATAGTGAGAGTTTGACTTCTTCCTTTCCAATTTGTATTCCCTTGATCTCCTTTTGTTGTCTTATTGCTCTAGCTAGAACTTCAAGGACAATATTGAAGAGGTATGGAGAGAGTGGACAGCCTTGTCTGGTTCCTGATTTTAGAGGAATTGCATTGAGTTTCTCTCCATTTAATTTGATGTTGGCTGTCGGCTTGCTGTATATTATTGCTTTTATTATGTTGAGCTATGTTCCTGTTATCCCTGATTTCTCCAGGACCTTTATCATGAAGGGGAGTTGGATTTTGTCAAAGGCTTTTTTGGCATCTAGTGAGATGATCATGTGATTTTTTTCCCTCAGTCTGTTTATATGGTGGATTACATTGATGCATTTTCGTATGTTGAACCATCTGTGCATCTCTGGGATGAAGCCTACTTGATCAGGATGGATGATTTCTCTGATGTGTTCTTGGATTTGATTTGCCAATATTTTATTGAGACTTTTTGCATCAATGTTCATGAGGGATATTGGTTTGTAGTTCTCTTTCTTAGTTGTGTCTTTGTGTGGCTTGGGTATCAAGGTTATTGAAGCCTCATAAAAAGAGTTTGGTAATGACCCTTCTGCTTCTGTTGTGTGGAATACTTTGAGGAGAATTGGTATTAGCTGTATTTTGAATTTCTGGTAGAATTCTGCACTGAAACCATCTGGCCCTGGGCTTTTTTTGGTTGGGCGACTTCTAATGACTGCTTCAATTTCATTAGAGGTTATAGGTCTATTTAAGTTGCTTATCTGTTCTTGATTTAACTTTGGAAGTGAAATCTGTCCAGAACATTGCCCATTTCCTTTAGATTTTCAAATTTTGAGGAATATAGGTTTTCAAAGTATGACCTGATGATTCTCTGGATTTCCTCTGTGTCTGTTGTTATGTCCCCCTTTTCATTCCTGATTTTATTAATTTGCATGTTCGCTCTTTGTTGTTTGGTAAGTTTGGATAAAGATTTGTCTATCTTGTTGATTTTCTTGAAGAACCAACTTTTTGTTACATTGATTCTTTGAATTGTTCTCCTAGTTTCCATTTTATTGATTTCAGCCCTCAATTTGATTATTTCCTGGCGTCTGCTCCTCTGGGGTGTATTGGCTTCTTTGTTTCCTAAAGCTTTCAGTTAATTCTTTAGTGTGATTATTCTCCTGTTTCTTCATGTGGGCATTTAGTGCTATGAACTTTCCTTTTAGCTCTGCTTTCAAAGTATCCCATAGGTTTGGGTATGTTGTGTCCGCATTCTCATTGAATTCTAGGAAATCTTTAATTTCTTTTCTTTTTTTTTTTTATTTCTTCCTGGACCCATGAATTGTGCAATTGCGTGTTACTTAATTTCCATGAGTTTGTAGGTTTTCTGTAGTTCGTGTTGTTGTTGAATTCTAATTTTAAAGCATGGTGGTCTGATAAGACACAGGGGGTTATTTCAAGTTTTTTGTATCTGTTGAGGTTTGCTATGTTGCCAAGTATGTGGTCGATTTTAGAGAAGGTTCCATGTGGTGCTGAGAAGAAGGTAAATTGTTTTGTATTTGGGTGGAATATTCTATAGATATTTGTTAAGTCCAATTGCGCCATAACTTCTATTAGCTCTTTTGTTTCTTTGTTAGGTTTCTGTCTGGTGTTTCTGTCCAGTGGTGAGAGTGGGGCGTTGAAGTCTCCCACTATAAGTGTGTGCGGTTTTATGTGTGATTTGAGTTTTAGTAAAGTTTCTTTTACAAATGTGGATGCCTTTGTATTTGGGGTGTAAATGTTCAGAATTGAGAATTCATCCTGATGGATTTCTCCTATGATGAGTAGGAAGTGACCTCCTTCATCTCTTTTGACTGATTTTAGTTTAAAGTCCAATTTATTGGATATTAGGATTGCTACTCCTGCTTGTTTCTTGGGTCCATTTGATTGGAAAAATCTTTCCTCAACCTTTAATTCTTAGGTACCGTCTGTCTTTGAGGTTGAGGTGAGTTTCTTGTAGGCAGCAGAATGAAGGATTCTGTCTTCTTATCCATTCTGCTGATCTGTGTCTTTTTATAGGGGAGTTAAGACCATTAATGTTGATGGATATTAATGACCATTGATTATTGTTCATTCTTGTTTGTTTTTGATTTGGCAATGGTGGTGAGATTATGTGTGGGATTCCATCCCTTTTTCCTTTTGGCTGTTGGTAAATTGGGATTATCTATTTTTCTGGTTGTAGTTAACTTCCCTGGGTTGCAGTTTTCCTTCCAATACTTTCTGTAGGACTGGATTGGTGAATATGTATTGTTTGAATCTGCTTTTGTCATGGAATATCTTGTTTTCTCCATCTATAATGATTGAAAGCTTTGCTGGGTATAGTAGTCTGGGCTGGCATCCATGGTCTCTTAGTGTAGGTAGAATATCTATCCAGGATCTTCTGGCTTTCAGAGTTTCCAAGGAAAAGTCAGGTGTGATTCTGATAGGTTTGCCTTTATATGTTACTTGTCCTTTTTCCTTTGCTGCTCTTAATATTTTCTCTTTGTTGTTTATGTTTAGTGTTTTGATTATTATGTGGCAAGGTGACCTTTTTTTTTTGGTTCAGTCTATTTGGTGTTCTGTAGGCTTCTTGTATTTTCATTGGCATGTCTTTCTTTAGGTTGGGAAAGTTTTCTTCTATGATTTTGTTGAATATGTTTTCTGCGCCTTTGAGTTGGATTTCTTCACCTTCTTCTATACCTATTATTCTTAGGTTTGGTCTTTTCACGGTATCCCATATTTCCTGGATATTTTGTGTTAGGGATTTGTTGGACTTAAGACTTTCTTTGGTTGATGAGTCTATTTCTGCTAGTGTGTCTTCAACCTCTGAGATTCTCTCTTCCATCTCTTGTATTCTGTTGGTTATGCTTACATCTGTAGTTTCTGATCATTTACCCAGCTTTTCTATTTCCAGCATTCCCTCAGGTTGTGCTTTCTTTATTGTCTCTATTTCAGTTTTTAGGTCTTGAACTGGTTCCTTGAGAGATTGATATTGATTGACTTGAAGATTGATATCTTGTATTTTTTTGGTTAGTTTTTTCTTCCATTTCTTTAAGGGATTTTCTCATGTCCTCTTTGAGGTCCTCTATCATTTTCATGAAGATGCTTTTAAGGTCATTCTCTTCTGGTTCATCTGCATCGTGATGTTCAGGTCTTACTGGTGTATGGTTCTGAGTCTCCGGAGGTGTCATATTGGTTTTTTTTGTTGTTGGATGTGCTTTTACCTTGTCCTCGTCTCATCCTTTCTTCTGGTGGGTGTAGCAAGAGTTTCTTGTTCTCCTGGTGGGTGTGGGACCAAGGTTCTCTTCTGGTAGATGCAAACAGATCCAATACTCTGATGTCGGTCCTCTTCTCGTGGATGGAGGTGTCACTGTTACCCTGGTGTCTGTAGTGTTCGGGTGTGCCAGGTCCCACCGGGTTGGAGGCAGAGCTGTCACCGGGCCTTGGTGTGTGGGATCTGGTGGCTGACTCGCACGTAGGTCGCTTGTGTCAAATCTCTCATCACTTCTTCTAATTATACCCATTGAAGTGATGACCTACTGCAGAGTACACTGGGAAATGTAGTTCTTAGCTAGCCCAGCCATGGATCCCATTAAGATGCTATACACATTGAGTGTCTGAAGTGTCTCAGATTTTGAATTTCTTCATATTTTGGAATATTTGCAAATATTAAAAGATAATTTGGGAGGTGGAGCCAGGGTATATTCTAGATACAAAATAATGTATGTTTCATATACACCTCATGTGCATAATCTGAGGGAAATTTTATACAGTATTTTCAATAATCAGCAAAGGAGAAATCCTGAGTTTTTGAGGGTCTCAAACTTTCAGATTGGAGGTGCTCAGCCTATGCCTCTGTGGGACAGAAGAGAAGAAATTTGAGAGGAGCTTGTGGCCTCTGGAGCCACTTAGGACCTCACAGAAAAAACAAAAGTGATCATTACCCCCCCCCCCCAAGGGCTCTTTGCCAGGTTCCCTGAGCAGCAGGCCCATTGTCCAGAGCCAAACTCCCTGTGAAGCAGAGGACAATTTAGGAAATGACACAGGCTCCCTGGCTGACGCATACTCTGAGCGTCCTGGAGAGAAGCAGCAATACACCCATTTGGGGTTTGGGGTTTAGCATCTAATACTAATAATGACTTTGGCACGAAGAACTTCCTGAGGGTTAATGAATGACTGGCTTGGAGTAATAGCCCAAATCACTGCCGAAGCCCATCAACTCTCCCCAGAGTCGGATTAATCTACAGGAAACTTTTGTACACCCAGCGGTTCCTGCTTCAGTCTTGCACAGAAAAAATGAATGGATGTCTCATTGGAGCGTGGGGGAGGGGGAGGGACTTGGTCACTATTGTGTGTGGTCAACGTGCAGCTTTTCTTCTTCAGGCACATTTCCTGCACTTCTTTCTGTTCTTTTCTTTTTTTGTTGTTGCAGCGGTGGCAGCAGCATCAGGTGTCTGTCTCTCTAGAGTAGCGTCAGCAGCAGCAGGTGTCTCTCTAGATTAGCGTCAGCAGCAGCAGTATCTCTCTAGATTAGCGTCAGCAGCAACAGGTGTCTCTAGATTAGTGTCAGCAGCAGCAGCAGGTGTCTCTCTAGAGTAGCGTCAGCAGCAGCAGGTGTCTCTCTAGTGTCAACAGCAGCAGCAGGTGTCTCTAGATTAGTGTCAACAGCAGCAGCAGGTGTCTCTAGATTAGCGTCTGCAGCAGCAGGTGTCTCTATATTAGTGTCAGCAGCAGCAGCAGGTGTCTCTCTAGAGTAGCGTCAGCAGCAGCAGTAGGTGTCTCTAGATTAGTGTCAGCAGCAGCAGGTGTCTCTCTAGAGTAGCATCAGCAGCAGCAGTAGGTGTCTCTAGATTAGCATCATCATCATCAGGTGTCTCTCTAGAGTAGCATCAGCAGCATCAGCAGCAGCAGCAGCAGCAGCAGGTGTCTCTCTAGAGTAGTGTCAGCAGTAGCAGGTGATTCTAGATTGGTGTCAGCAGCAGCAGCAGGTGTCTCTCTAGAGTAGCGTCAGCAGCAGCAGGTGTCTCTCTAGATTAGTGTCAACCCTCCTGCCCTTTACTTTGCATCGCTCTTCCATACTTAGGTCTGCCTTTGCAGCTGGGGTGGGAACTCAATAAGGCAGTGGCAGTATGAGCCAGGGGATCCCCAACTCCGCAGACCAGAGCCCAGTGACAACAATCACTCTGTAACTGCTTGCTGAGTCATTCGTAACAGTGAAGGACTCAGTCTCCAAAATGAGATGGAGAACCATCAGGAAAAGACAGGAGGCTGTCGTGTGGCTTACACGAGCTGTACACATGCTCTTCCTGCACATGCATCCTCATGCAGGTGTGAGTACAGCCCCCCACGCACGCACGCACGCATGCACGCACACACACACACACACATGAATGCATTAACATATGCGCGTGCATCCACACATGAATACACACACACATGCACACACACACACACACACACGCACACACACACACACACACATGAACACACACACACACACACACATGCACACACACATGAACACACACACACACACACACACACACGCACACATGCACACACACGCACACACACATGAACACACGCACGCACACATGCACACATACATGAATACACACACACATACACACACACACACACACACACACTAAAGATGGGATGTTATGGTAAATTCCTTCTTCAGGATCTAATAGAAGGTGTGGACACTGTAGTACTTTGCACCTGGAATGTCTATCAAAGTGCCACCTGTTAAAGGCTCGTTTCTTTCTTGCTATTGAAAATCCTGGAGCCTTTACAGGCAGAGCCTTGGGAGGTCTTAGGTTGCTGTGAGGACCTTGGGGGTACCCAGCTCTTCCTCTCTCCTACTTACTGGGATTATGTGGTGAGCATTCTCTATTTCACGCCCTTTCCATGGTGTTGCTACCTCACCACACATTTCAAACCATGGAGCCAACAAACATGGACACAAATCTTCAAAACTATGAGTGAAAAACCCTCCGCACTTTTCAAGTTGATTGTCTTAGGTTCTTTATTATGGTAGCAGAGAGCTGGACCACATCTATTCAGCGAGGGCTTTGAGAACACAGGAGAAGCTGTCTGGATGTGGTGGTCTATGCTTGAAATCTCAGCCCTCAGCAGATGAGTGGGGAACCAATCTGAGTTACATAGAAGGAGCCATCTTTAAAACCCTTTTTAGAGATTTATTTTACATGCATGGATGTTTTGCTTACATGTATGCACAGGTACCACATGTGTGCCTGGTGTCCCCAGTGATCAGATGGGGCGTCAGATCCACTGGGACTGGATTACAGATAGATGGCTGTGGCCTGCCAGCGGGTGCCAGGAACTGAACCCCAGTCCTCTGTAGGAGCAACAAGTGCCCTCAAATGCTAAGTCCACTCTCCAGGCCCACAAACATGTCTGTAAAGAGAAAAAGGATTTTTTTTTTCAAATATGATGACTGATCAGACTGGATGTATAACCAGGAACCAAGTCTGACCTCTCTGGGCTCAGACTGCTGGTGGAGTCAAATGTCTTATATCCTAGGGTTTTTTTTTTTAATTTCTTTTTCTTTTTTTCTCAGACCTAAGAATGAAGGAAAAACTCAATGTGTGCCAGGAGAGCAAGGCCCAAAGGATGCTCTGATACCAATGTGACCAGCTTCTGTGAGAGATGCACTTACCATCTCTTGCTTTCAGGAAATGTGCCCAGTGAACTCAGCCTTCAGGGCAGGCCCTGGTTGTAGCTGGTCCATCGACACTCTGTTATTAGGAGGGCTCACAAAGGATGGTGATTTTGTTTTCTTCCCACCTCTTCTGTCCAGTCAGAATGTGGGCAGAACGTTGCCTATTGCAAGATGGAGATGGAGAATGAGCAGTGAAAACGAGTGTGTAAGGTTTGAGCTCACTGACATCTTCGGAGAATTGCAAATGGCCCCTGCTTACACTGGGTTTGGCACTAGGGGACTGGACTGTTTAAATTTGATCCTTTCAATCCATGCTAGGGCAGCAATGTGGCCGAAGTCTCATGACACTGTGCAGCCACAGTGAGAGCTGCTTCCAGCACTGGCTGTGTTAAGCTCCATTGCTCTGTAGCTTGGGGGTATCAGACACATTTTCGGTTTACAGCGTTTAATCTCACAGTGCATTTGTTGGGATGCAACACACAATTAAATTAATGAAAGTTAACTGTTGAGTTTAAGTTGAGAAGTACCTTTAGTGGTCTGGTCATGTGTTTCCTAGTTTTCTGTTGGGGTATTAGAGGGATGGGTATACTTTACACACGCACACGCACATGCACACATGCACACATGTACACACGCACACACACACACACACACACACACACACACACACACACGCTTACCTATTTGTTTCTGATGGGAACCCCCACATTGCTGGAGACATAGAAGCAGCATTATCTATACGAGAAAGAGTGAGGGTTAGGATGAAATGGTGGGTGTGTGAGATTTACCTGCTGGGTGACTTGGAGAAAACCATGAAACATCTCTATTTACTTGTTTTAATAGTTGACTGTGCTGTTGTAATATACTCCCACAAAATTGTTGACTTAACACAGCAGACATCTCATTTTTTTTCATTCTGGAGGTCATAAGTTCAAATCAATTTTATTGATTCAAAAATCAAGTATTGCCTGAGCTACGGTTTCTCCAAAGGCTCCTGGGAGAACATCTCATTACCTTCCATTTAATGCCATATTTTTTAATAATTAAAATTACTATTTTTATTCATGTGTGCATGTGAGCGCCCGGAGAAGCCAGAAGAGGGTGTCAGATCTCCTGGAGATGTAGTTACAGGTGTTTGCAAGCCACCTGACATGGATGCTGGGCCCTGAAGTCAGGTCCCCTGGAAGAGCAAGTGCTCTTCATCCCCGGGCCATGTGTCCAGTGCTGGTGCTTACATTTCTAAGTCTGATGGTCTCTTCTTCCCTGCTCCTGGCCAGAGGCACAACATGATTCATTGCCTTCTTTCCTGTAAATCTTTCTGTGTTTTACTTAATTTGATATGGTCCAGTTGCTTTCCCTACATTGGTCTCAAGCTGCCGGGTCCAAGAAACTCTGCTGCTTCTGTCTCGGTTGTCTTGGATAATAGCACTGCACTACCATGCCTGGCTTGCCTCCTTGTGGAAAAAACACGTGGCTGTATTCAGATCCTATACAGTCTTCTAGACTCTCTGCATCTTCAAAAGACATGGTAGAGAAAGTAATGGTCACTGGCTGTAGGGACCAGGACATGGGTAACTTTGGAGGCCATTGCTCTTCCTTCAACACTTATCTGTGAAAGAGAGTTGGTGATTCCCATCTTAAAGGATAGAAGAGGTCTGAAGAGGGAGCATTTACAGAAATACACACAGTGGAAGTCAGCAGATGTCACTGAGGGGGCCGGAGGGTGAGGGGGTCATCTGACATCCCCACTAGTCTGGATTCTGCCATGGTATTCATGCGGATAATGGAAGAACCATGGCTGAGTCTCAAGTCGGGGACCCCAGTCAAAGCTTGACTGTAGAAGGAAGTTTCTGCCCTGCCCAGTCCTGCAGCTGTTTAGTCCCAAATAAACACATTAATATATTATTATAAAATAATATATTATTGTATAATACATATTATATATTATACAATATAATATATATACATATATATAAGTACTATAATTAATACAATTATAAACTGTTTGGCTGATGGCTCAGGCTTCTTATTGACTAGATCTCTCTTAATTATTAACCCGTTTTTATTAATCTATGAATCTCCACATGGTCTTGGCTTACTGGAGAATGCTCAGGTGTCCTACCTTCCCGGTACATAGTGTCTCCTTCTGACCCATTCTCTGTATCTCTCTTCCCCCCTTCTCCTAGTCTGGGAGCCCCACTTATACTTCCTGACTGGTTACATCCTGCCTATCCATTGGCCGAAACAGCTTTATTTATCAACCAATAGGAGAAGCATATATTCACAGCACACGGAAGGACCTGCCCCCTCACATGACTGACTGAGACATGACAGGGCTGAGAGCAAGGCAGGAGGCACAAGAAGATAGCTAGATGGGCAGGACAGGAAAAGACCATCTCATCTCAAGACCTCACTCTGAACGCCATGTGTGTGGAAGAGCATCTCCAAGTGGGGAAAACCATGTCTTACAGACACAGTAGCCTGGCGATGCATCCTTCTGGGATGTGCTTTACTGAACTCTTCCTCTGACAGACTTAGTATGCTGGAGACCTCAGGCCTTGGTGACAGTGGCAAGCATCAGTATTCTTTTGTGTGAGCTGTGTCTTCACCGTGTCTTCAATACTGTTTGGGAAGACGCACGGATGCTCCCACCTCCTTTAGCGCCGGTTCTCTTCCTTCCGCTCTCCCTCTGACCATGCTTTCTCTGCACCTTCCCTTTAAGGACAGTGTGTAATGAATACTCACAGGAGTTACGTTTCCACTTTTGCGGGCTCCTGCTCTTCCATGCAGAACCTCCATCGTCCCTGAAAATTTTATTTTATTTTTCTAGGAATTTATTCATTTATAGATCACAAGGAATACAGCTTGGTTTATTCTTCTCTGGATGAATTTGACTCCTACTTGGAGCCTCCATTTTCCCAGGTCATCTTCTGCATCTCATGTTTTTCTAGGCATATATACACATCCCACGAGACTTTGAGATGCCAAGGCCTGTGTGTGGATCTATTGAGTTCTTCCTGATGTACAATGGTGTCAGTACACACAGGTCACCAAGAATGAGCCCTCTGTTAGAAGAGCTTGAGTGGCAACCCGGCCCCTGTGTTCCTGGCTCTCTGTACTTGGTCCACAAGCACCTGGCCCTGCTTCTGTCCACACAGGCTGCTTCACCTGGTGCCTGGCCATCTTGCTTCTTCTGAGAGCTGGCCTTCTCCTCAGGTGTTTACCTGAGTGTCTGCTGTGACCAAATACCAGACAGAAACAAGTGGGATGGGTCTGTGGTAGAGAAGTGTTCATACTACAGCCAATCAGGATGCAGAGAACTCCTCTGTAAACCTTTAAAACACACCCTGAGGAATCTACCTCCACCAGCCAGGGCCCATTTCCTAAAGGCTCCACAGACTCCAAAAATGATACACAAGCGAGAGATGACTTAAAAGCATGACTCTGTGGAGGACATTTAAGAGACAAATTATAACAAATTATAACCCCAGGCAAAGAGGCCTGTGAAGCCCTTACTGCTGGATTGCACAAGGACATCTGCTTCATAGCTGGCCTTGCATCCCTGGAACCCTCTGTTTCCTCTCATTCTAGGAAGACCTAGTATCTCACAAGACTCTTGGTCCTCTCTTTGTCCCTTGGATACTCACACGCCATAAGAGATTGTTGCTGTGCTGTGCCCCCGCACTGGGACATTGGGTGTCTGGTGGCCTGGCTACTACCTTGAATGGTCAGGAAGAGAAAGAGAGCAGTCAAGAGAATGGGGGGGGGGTCATAGGTAGGATCATCCTTTTGTTATTTCAGTACCAAACTGCCACAGGATACACTAACTTCCACATGAATAATTAGTTTCTACAAGGCTTATTCATGTTTTTAAATTAAAAATATTTCATTATCTTACAAAGAGAGTTAATTATAGCATCTTTTCAAACAACACTTATTTTTGTTATCTCTCTTTTCTTCCCCATCCTCTGTCCTTTCCCGAGCTCTCCCACCCTAGTCTCCAATTTCTACTCTCATGGGACCTTTCCCTGTCACACCTCTCTCTCCACCTCTTGTACCCCCTCATGGTCCCTTCTGCAAGGGCAAGGCACTCTGACTCTCGGAAGTCAGGCAATACCTACAGCTGTGAAGGGAAGGCACCCTGGGTACCTACAGCTGCAAGGAGAAAGGTATCCTTACTTGTTGGGAGGTCAGGCTATACCTGAAGCGGGGTGCTCTGGCTCCAGCAAAAAGTTGTTACTTCTGCTCCAGTCCCCTAAGCAAGTTTTCTGTCAGAGAGGTCCATTGCTTCTCTGTTCTACTTACAAAGAGTTTCCCAGCAGAGATTCTGCTCTGCTCAGGTGAAAGACGGTCTCACCCCAAACCCATTCAAGAGATTTATTGGGAGGGAGGAATCCAGGATGGCAGCTGCCTCTGCCAGGGTAGAAAGGGCAGCAGCAATCAGAACAGGCACAGGGTTTATATAGGGCTTCTTGGGGGTGGAGTTTTTCCAGGGTAGAGATTTTCAGGGTAGGAATTGGAAAAGCTCAAATTGGCTAGATATCATGCTCAGAGATTGGTTGGTTTTCCTGCTCAGGGATTGGTTGGTTTTGTGCTCAGGGATTGGTTGGTTTTCCTGCTCAGGGATTGGTTAGTTTCATGCTAAGTTGTTCAGGGGCAGATTTGGCTTTGGTTTTAGGGCCAAAGTGTGTTTTTTTGGCTCTGATTTCAGGGCCAGGATGTGTTTCTTTCACTGACTCTGTTTTCAAGGTCAGGGTGAGTTTGTTTTACTGGATACCTTCCCTAGTCTTACAATCTATACCCACTTAATAACACTGAGATCCGTATGTTTGTCTGAGACCGAGTCCTTTCACTTAGTTAATCCATTCCAGGTCCACCCTACACCCTCTGTTGTATTCTCACTTATAGACTATGCACGCTTTTCTTTTCTTTAATTGTGCATGTTTAAAAAGTGTTTATACATATTCTCATAATACAATCTCATCCGTATCTGTGGCTTGAAATAGCATCATAATGATCCAGTGATTCCAGTATTTATATCTAGATCAGGAGTCCATCTTCTGGGCTTCTCTGCAGCTCTCAGACCACTTAGGGTTTTCACAGACATGGCCAACTGAAAAGTCTAACCTTGGAATTTTAAATTGACATTCTCCTCACTCCTGTCCTGCTCTTTTTCAAAGTGTTCTTTCCAGAACGTCTCAATAATCTCTGATCCCTTGCCCCAGACTTCCTGTCCAGGCAGCTGGGCTGTCTCTAACACACCTCTGTTCCACAGCATGCTACTGCTATTACCCCAGGTCCCTCTCAGGTCCCCCACATAGCGCAGTACAGAATTGTCTGTCTCTCTGTGTCATTTCCTTCATCAATTGCTACGGAGACTGGGTGATTATTAAGCCTTGGTAAATAGACCGACCCATGGAGTGTTCTCACCTGGGTTCACCAGGCAATGTGAACCAGCATCCACAACAGCAATTGTTCCCTGAACATCCACGCTCTTATTTACAAACCGGTTTTGTTTTACTGAATCTCCCTAGACATGGCATGCATGCCCTTTCTGGTCAGTGCCCACATGGGCTTCTTAGTGCCCAGTGGCAGGTGGTGCCTCTGGGCTATTAGAGGTTTGCTCTATGTCTTTCAAGCCCATTTCTCCGGGCTTGGCCTGGGTGGTGCCAAACACGATTCTGCACACAGCCCAGGCACCTTAACACACAATGATAGCAAACATCACCTCAGCTCTCGTTCCTCTTTTGTACCTCCAATCTTTCACACACGTGATAGTCCATTTCCTTCCCTGTTCTCATCTGCTGGGAGAACACATTTGTGGTCTGGTGGGGTTTTCTGTTCTATGTGTCTGTATTTTACCATATTTTTTTTGTGTGTATGTGTGTGTGTTTGTGTGTGTGTGTGAGGAGAGAGAGAGGAGAGAAAGAGAGAGAGTGATCATGATGCAACCTCAGGTGTCATTTTTAGGCATCTTCTACCTTTAAGCTTTATTTGTGTTTATTGAGACAATGTTTCACTGACCTGGACTGGCCAGTGAGCTCCAGGGAACTAACTTCCCTTCCCCACATATCTGTTCTGGGATTACAAGTGCCTGCCACCATACCGGCCACCACACCTGGCTTAAAAAAAGAAAAGAAAAGAAAACAAAAACAAACAAACAAACAAACAAACACCATGGGCTCTGGGGATTTAACTTGGGTCATTGCACCAAACACTTTTCTGAATGAGCTGTCTTCCCAGTCTTTATCCTTGAAGAATGTTTCTCATAGACAGGGGGGATTTTTTTGTGTTTTGTTTTGTTTTGTTTTTTCAGGTGTAAAGTCCATTTACCCTTTAAATGTAACGTGCCACCCTTTGTTTTCCACCATGGCTTTCAGAAGTCAGAGCTTCTTCAGAGAAAATCCCCCCCTCTTCTGTGCGTTTCCCTTTTCTGATCACCAAGTATGCTTGCTGTATATTCTGCTGCCTTCTTGGTCCCCTGTTTCATCTGCCCCCACACAGTTTCTCTCTTCAGTTGTGCTCAAAGTGTGGTAAAAATCATCCATGTGACCTTTAATTTTAGTTGTGACACTTTCACACCTGAAAGATTGTTGGGCTCTTTCTTATATGAACCTTGAAGAACTTTTTGTAGTTTGAGTTCCTCAACAGTTTCTTTGAATATAGCAGGCAGGGTTGGCTTTGTCTATGCATAGTCTTCACACGCCTGTAATCTTTGGAGTGAGGCCGCTCCAGCTGTCTCCGGGCATGTCTGGGGACCCCAACATTCAGGCTCATGAGTGTAACCTGTCCACTGTCACCGGGCCAGTGGTCCTCCCTCTCTTATCTGCAGAACTATGTGGGGTTACCAAGTCTGGCCTGTTGGTCATTGTCATCGTCTCAGGTGACCAATGCCATGCTCACCCCTAGTGTGCAAACTGAGTTTTCATTTCTTCTGGGGTTCTCAGAGAGCTGGGGTTAGAGTCCTCTGTGTACCAGTGTGGGAGGGAGGGAACAGGGACGGGAGTTCCAAATTTTAAAATTTTGGGTGAAAAGCAACCTTTTCCACTTTTGCTTGTGGTATCTATCTCTGGATAGACATCACAGGAGGGAACTCAGATAACAGAGCGTATCTAATCGTCTTTCTCCTGTTGGCAGGCCTGCTGGCTCTGCTTTTGCTGCTTGATTGCCCGTGTAGATTAGCTTTTTGAGGGCTCACCTTATACCCCAACAGACATGCTCAAGCCCACAGAAGACAGGAATGCAGTGTACAGGTGGGGGTGTGAGGGCTGAGTCGAAGCAAGCCACAGTTTTTTTCTTTATAAACTGCCCACTCTCCCCCCACCCCCACACACATCTATTTTTGGTGTAAGTGCCTTTGGGCTCTTTGGAAAAAGCACACGAACTCCTTTGAGTCCCTGGTTCCACTTGGTAAATTTCCTTCAGCCCAGCACCGAGGGAGTGATGGCTGCTTTCCCACTCCTCCTCAGCCTTCAAGGCTGCAGTGCTGGGAGGGGGGAGGCCTGTGGCTCTGGGGAGGGGGGAGGCCTGTGGTGCTGGGGAGGGGGAGCATTGAGGTGCTGGGGGGGGAGACCTGTGGTTCTGGGGATGGGGAGGACTGAGGTGCTGGGGAGGGGTGGACTGAGGTTCTTGGGAGGGAAGGCCTGTGGCGCTGCTGTTCACCTCAGTGGCTTTGTGTCAGCAGCCAGCTGGCACAGGTGTGCTCTCAGGGTACCTTTAGTCCCTGTGCTCTCCCTAAGGGTGAAAGTCACTCCATTTTTACTGGCAGACAGAACTCCAGGGTTCTAATGTCACCTGAATGTTTGAGGAGGGGTGGCATCTGACCATGTACTGGGGGTGGATAGCGTGATGGTGACCAATGCTGCTCTGGGCTCAAATGTCTCATCCCAAGGATGGGGTTTCTCTGTTCTTGCATGTCTCCCCATGATGCTTAGTTTTGGGAAGGTGTGCATCACTGTGCTCTTTCTCTGGGATGGGTGGCATTGGTACTGATGCCGGACTGACAGCTGACAGAAGAGAGGAAAAACAAAGCATCAATTGTCAGTATGAATTGAATTTAAACCTTCAAAAAATTTGAGGAGAATGGACTACAACATCTCAAAGCTGACAGAATGTTTGAGTAGGAGGGGACCCATGGCACACCAGCTTGTACTTTTACCAGAAAGGAAAAGAAAACAACAAAAAACAAGGCCCAGAGAGGAATGTGTCTTCCCCAAGGTCACAGAGCAAGCACGTGGTAGCCTTGGCCATGTGGGTATTCTGACCCCAGGCCAGAAGAATCTTCGTCTGTGGTTGGAAGAAAGAATAAACAGCTTGTGTTTGAATTTTGGAATCATGCTAACACTAAAGTTCATTTCACAGAGAGCTTTGACGTCTTCCCTAGCACCTTGCTGGACTTAACATGGGCCATGCTGGTTTTGGTGGTATCTGAAGGAACCCTGTTTTCTAGGAGAGAAGCTGGATTTATTGAGCATTCAGAAGGTTATCTGGGACTCTAGGGACCTCTGCCTCTGTCTTTGCATATGAGGCAGCTTTCTGGGACTCCCATTCATGCTCTCTGCAAGCCATTCCACACACTCCACAGTTAGTGTGTAACTACTGTGTACCAGGAGCTATGTGATGAGCAAAGCAGACAATAGTCCCTGCCCTCCAAGGAGAGAGTAAGCAATGAACACACAGTATCATGTCACACAGAGAACACACAGTGTCATGTCACACAGAGGACACACAGTATCATGTCACACAGAGGATACACAGTATCATTTTACACAGAGTATACACAGTATCATGTCACACAGAGGACACACAGTGTCATGTCACACAGAGGACACACAGTGTCATGTCACACAGAGGACACACAGTGTCATGTCACACAGAGGACACACAGTGTCATGTCACACAGAGGACACACAGTATCATTTTACACAGAGTATACACAGTATCATGTCACATAGAGGAGAGGGCATGGAGAGCTAGAGTGAAAGAGGCTGCAATTCAGACATTGTAGGAGGACTCCCTGGGCAGAGACTTTCCTGGGTGGGTAGCTAGGTCGTGAGAACAGTGGAGGAGGGACTTTCTGTTGTTACTCAGAAGGCAAGAATGACTGCAGTTGAGGGAGTGAGGGGAGGCAGGCAGGAAATGACATCACCCAGATCATATCGGTGCAGAGGAATTAGAAAGAGTTGGATTAAAAGAGAAAAAAACCTGTGGTGAAATGCCAAAAATACAAATACAAAATTTCTATCTGAATGTTTTGTTTGTTAGTGCTGGGAACTGAACCCAGGGCTTTGTTCATGCCAGAGAAGAACTCGGCCACTGAGCTGCGTTCCACCTCGGGGTTTTATGAGATGGAGTCTCAGTGTGATGTTCACGTTGGCCTCAAAAATCACAATCCTGCTGCCTCTGTGTCCCTGCTACTGGAAGGTACAGATCTGGGTCACCATGCCCAGCATCTGTGGCATATTCATGTGCCTGCACAGAGGACTACATGTGTTTGGAAGCCAGAGGACAGCCTCAGGCACTTTCCCGGAGGGTTCTGTCCACCTTGACTTTTTGGAGACAAGGCCTCTCACTGGCCTGAACTCACTGAATCAGATAGATTGTCTAGACTGGGAGCTCTAGCCATTCCCCTGCCTCCACTGCTCAGTTATGGTTACGAGTATGCACAGTCATGCTTGTCTCTTGACCTAGGCTCTAGGGATCTGCTCAGGTTCTCCTGTTTGTATGGCAGGCACTGTAAGACGAAGAAACCTCCCAGACCTGTCTTAACCATTTTTACAGTGTTCAGATCCTAGAGCTAAATTTGCTCACGATGTTGAGAAGCCAGTGTCCAGAGTCTTTTCATCTTGCAAGTCTAAAACTATGTGACAGTTAAACAACTCCCTAATCCCTTCACCCAGAAGACTCTGGCGGCTTCCAAGCTACTTCTGTCTTTACAAATGTGACTACTCTGGTGCCTGGCTTATTTCACTTAGCACAATGACTTCCTGGATCATCTATGTTGTAGCACTTGCCAGAATTTCAACACCTGCTTCTTCCTGGGTGTGTGCACCTGAGAGGGTGTACTCACTCGAGGCCAGAAGAGGCTGTAAAGATGTCTTCTATCAATCTCCATCAATTCTCATCCAGGCTAGAATCCAGCAAGGCCCAGCTATCCTCCTGTCTCTGGCCTGCTCAGAGCTGGGATTACAGGACATGGGTGGGTTTCTCAGCTCATTGCATGGGTGCTAGGATCTGAACTCCAGTTTTTATGACTGAATGTCACTGTGCTTCAGCCCAGAGTCATCTCCCCAGGTGCCCCCTCCTTTTTAGGAAATAATGTCTGTCCGTCCAACTATCTATCTATCTATCTATCTATCTATCTATCTATCTATCTATCTATCTACCCCACATTGTGTTTGCCCACTCACTTGTAGCTATTGTGAATGGTTTCTGTGATGGATGTGGGTATGCAAATGTGTATATGAGACTGTTTTGAATAGTGCTATGTTTGAATATGGCTTGTTCTCCACAGTTGGATGTTTTGAGTCAGAAGCCTTGTTCCCCCCCTAGTATGGTAATGCCACAAGGCAGGTGAGGCCTAGTGGGGGCTTGCCAGGTCACCAGGGGTCTGCCCTTGGGAGGGTTAGTGTTGTTCACCTGGAACTCTAGTTGCTCTGTGGCTTACTCTCTTGACATGTGATTCCCCCCCCTTTTCCTGTCCTGTATTAACCTCCTAGGGGTTGATTATAAAAAAATAACAACAGATTGAGTAGTCATTATGCAAAATGCTTGGATAAGAAATCATTTATTTTTTTAAAGGTGTATTTTGTATGTATGTATGTATGTGCATATGGGTTTTTGTTTTTTGTTTTCCAGACAGGGTTTCTCTGTGTAGCTTTGGAGCCCATCCTGGCACTCGCTCTGTAGACCAGGCTGGCCTTGAACTCACAGAGATCCGCCTGCCTCTGCCTCCCGAGTGCTGGGATTAAAGGCATGCGCCACCAACGCCCGGCACATATGTTTTGTGTGCATGAACATCTGCACAGCAGAGGAGGAATCAGACCCCAGGGTCTACAGTTACAGACAGTTGTGAGCATCTGTGTGGCTGCTGGGAATTGAACTCAGAACCACTGGAGGAGCTGCCAGTGCTCTTAACCGCTGAGCCATCTCTCCAGCTCAAAGGAATCTTTCAATTAAAAATAACTTTTTTTTGAAATGATTGCACAGATTTAATTGGTTGAGCATCCGAATAGAAAACAGGAAATCTGAAGTGCTGCAAAATTGGTGACTTTCAAGGCACTGTGCCTACTAGCTCAAAACTAAATGCAAAGCCCTGCATTTGATGGAAGTTCAAGAGAAGGACTTTTCCCTACCTCTTCCGGGCTTTGAACGGTTGTCCACATTCCTTGGTATCTGACTGTGTCACCCATTATCTGTCTCTTTCCTCATCCCTCTGTGTATCTCTGTCTCTCTCCTTAAAACATACCAGTCACTGTGGTGATATCTTGTTCATACTCTAACAAAGCTTGCCTGAAGATTAGAGGGTGGAGCTAGCCACTAGTTAACCATAGAGGTCTGGAGATCTGTACAGATAGGAAGTGATATGTTTGGGCGGAGAGAGGACTATAAGATGGGAGGAGACAAGAACTTGGTCTCTTTAGGCTGAGGAGTTAGCAAGGTAAAAGTTGGCTATAGCTTGCTCTTTTCTCTCTCTGGTCTTTCAGCATTTGTCCCCCCCCAACCCAATGGTTATAACTAATATAAGAAAAACTATATACAATAAATACTATAACTATATACAGTATATACAGGCAATAAATACACCAACAATTGTCTAGTCCACTAACAATTGACAAATTCAGAGAAAATACTCCATACCTATCCTATCTTGGTGAGTCCAAAAGGTTGTACCTAACTCACTTTCTGTTCTAACTTGCATTACCAAGCCTATCTTTTTATGCCTCTCAACCTTTTACACTTTACATTCTTTAGTGAATTTCTTTTCTGGATCTGGTAACAAGGAAGACTATACCTATAAAGTCTTCAACCCCATCAGAGACCCGAGAAGGAAATAATATTACCTGAGTAAGCAGGAAGTGCAAGCTAGTGACTTCCAACAACAGTGAGTAAGGGCAGAGACAGCTGGCTGCCTGGACAGGCACTCAGGGTTGCTCTGCAATGTTGGGCACCGTCTTCAGCCTACAGGCCTAGCATATCCGACAGACTTTTCTGTGGAGCAGGATATTCTGAAGGGCTGTCCTACCTTGGCTGTGGCTTGCTCTTTTTTCTCTCTGATCTTTTAGCATTTGTTCTGATATCTGGCTGTGGGTTTTTATTATTAATAACAATTAGAACCAGTGTTATAAGTCACTTGGTTCCAGACTTCCTAACCCAACATGACTTAGTCTGGAATGATTACATTTGCAAAGCCCTATTTCCTGAAAGTAACAGTTACAGTCCCAGGGATGAAGAAAGAGTGTATCTTTTTTGGGGGGAGGGGCAAAATTCTACCTGTTACAGTTACACACACCAATCCTACATGGCTCTATCTGAGGGTTCTTGAGGGTTTTTTTTTTAGAAGGTTATGACTAGGTGAGGGTGATAAAAAAAAAAGCTCAACCCCCAGTGATGGGGAAAGTCCTTCTGTGTATGTTTGTTTTATTGGTTGATAAAGTACTGTTGACCAATAGGAAAGCTAGATAGGTGGGACTAGGAGCCAAGGAGGATTCTGGGAAATGTAGTAAAGTCTTGTGATCCAGGCAGGAAGTGACATAGCAGGCAGACTCAGAATATAAGCAGGGACAAGCAAGAAGTTGATCTCTTCCTCCTCCTCTGTTTTCTGTGGAGTCGCGATGTGAGCCTGGCAAGAGAGGATGCATGCTGCTGGTGTCCTCTATCAGATAAGTCTTCATAAAATATACTGATTAATAATTGGGGTTGATATTTAAGACTGAACTAGCAGATAAGAAATCCTAGTCATTGACCAGCAGCATTGTACCTAATATAAGTCTCTCTGTGTTAATTTGGTCAACCATATAACAACAGGGCTCTGGCGGCTGACAGAAAGACTTATCATTACACCCAAGCCCTTAGGCCTGGCTTTTACTACCCTGAGTTCAATCCTGTTTTCTCATCACTCCTGCCTGTGGGCATTGGGCCCTCTGGGCAGACTCACAAAATAATGCGCACAGTGTCTCAGTTGTCACCCTTCAGCTCATGCAACCACAGACTGTGAAGATGCAGGCTAGCCATGAGGTCTCAGCCAGGGATTCTGAGCTTTGGGCCTTAGACAAAGTGTCAAGGGGCAGCCAATGCAAGTTGCAGCAGGGAGGCCAGAGTGTGCCTGCTCAGATATATGGGTTCTGGTGTCCCAGATCACAGAACTAGATACACGTGGATAGTGACAGAACTGTTTATAAAGAAGAGGAAGAGTTACCTAAGAGTGGGTGTGAACTACAGAGCTGGAACAGGACAGAGACTCAAAACCCTCTAGTTGTGAGAATACTGACCCTTGATAGGTAACCTCTGTGTACACAGCATCCGTCTCTCCCCTGTTCAGAGAGCCCGGGAGAAGGCTGGCCTGTGCTGCATGATCTGTTTTCACACATGCAGCTCTGGTTGGGAAGAGTTGAGGGCCTTTATGGATTCTTTCACACGTTAATCTTGATGTCTCTTTCTCCATCCTGATCTCCAGCACATGGGCAGGAACACCATGCAAGGTCTACAGGCTGCTACAATTAGGCCCCAAGAACTTAGGTAAGGTGGTTGACTATCCCAAGGTCAGGTTCTGTAGCAAGGAAAGGAACACATCCATGGCAGGGGTGAGGAGGAAAGGCGGGGGCGAAGTGTTTTAGCATTTCATCCTGTGGGGGCTGGATAATATTCCATTGCAGTGTTACTTTTTTCTTCACTTGTTAAATGGACATCTGGATTGTTTATGTGTTTTGGATATGGTTGTAAGAGCAGCTGTGACTGTACCTCTGTGAATTGCTGTTTGAACACCTGTTTTCAATTCTCTTGGGTAGGCACCTAAGGGTGAAATTTCTGGGTCACGTGGTGGGTCTGTTTTTATGTCGTTGATGAATCACAGCGGCCACGTGATTGTGCATTCTTACCAGCAATAGGGAGAGGTTCAACCTCTGGATAATGAACCTTCCTGTGTCCCTGGACCAGCTGATATCCTGGCCTGGGCCACAGAGGCTGGTGACCCCCTCTGAGACTCCCTCTTCTGAATGTGCTCACAGACAGGCCCTCAGGAATTGCAGTGCTGTGCTGA
Organism: Cricetulus griseus; assembly: GCF_003668045.3. NCBI lineage: Eukaryota > Metazoa > Chordata > Mammalia > Rodentia > Cricetidae > Cricetulus > Cricetulus griseus. The sequence continues at coordinate 5,792,377 of NC_048597.1, read as the reverse complement.
CTACGAGGGGTGGGGGGTGAGGGTGGGGCATGGCATATAGACGACTGTCACCTGGTCCTATCCAGCATGGAAACAGTTCCCATGGTTTCCGAACACCAGAGGAATCAAGTCCTTTTTCCTTATGCCCCCTACCGGCCCTGCTGGATGTGGAGCCGCCTTCGGGGACCTGGTGGGGTCCTGTTTGTTCCCGGGCTCCCTGCTTAGCTGTAAGGGCCCTGTTGGTCCCCTGGATTTTCTCTTGTTGAGTGCACTTCTCCACTCTCATTCCATGTCCTTTATTCCCTCCAGTGCATGTTTATCGCTGCCTGGGGGGCCAGCCCCCAGCAGCACAGGGCTCAAAGGGAAATCCACTAGACTTTTTTACATGAGGGGAGGGGGAAGGGAAAGAGATACTTACACTCTCTCTTGATGGTTTCCTTCTTTATTCTTCTGTGTTCTATATTCTCTTTTCTTATCTCTGTCCAGAAATGTCCCTTCTGTCTCTCTTAATATTTTCCTTCTAACTCTACCTTTATTCTTCCTCATTTTCCCATTCTTCTTGTTTTCTTTCTAACTCCTTTATTCTTGGTGTTTTCCTTCTAACTCTATCTTATTGTTTCCCTTATAGCTTATATGCCCCAGCAAAATCTTTCAGGCAATATAAAAAAAAATACAATGTGGTTACATTCTGTTTTTCAAGTGAATGATTACAGTGAATGCAAGTAAAAACAGCATATTTTTCCATTATCCCTTACATGATTAAACATTTTACTTATTACAGGTAAAAAACAAATTATCCTGAGAACTCATATTCATTCATACCCAAGCAACTTGTTATAGATTAATTGTGTAGGCAAGCAAGATATTCTTCTAAGTCAGATCTTTTACTGGCAGGCTGAGTTTTGCAGTTACAAAGAAAGGGCCAATTACTTTATTACTTATCTCGAAAAGTAATCTTATAAGGAATCTTAAAGTAATCACAAACCTAAACTTTTATACATGAAAAACAATCAGTTAGCTCTACTTTAAACCTTTAGGGTACATACCCACTTATCAATAGTTTTCTATGTCAGGAGACTGAGGGCAGAAATTAGCATAAGGGATTAATCATCACCTTTGGTCATCAACCAACCCTAGCAAGGAAAATATGTCATCTAGTAATAAGTGGACTGATTTGTATTTTGTTCCTTGACCTTAAAGAGTTCTTCACTTGGCTGTGTGCCGTTTTAAAACTTTAGATTGTCTTTTTCGGTTTTTCACCTCAAGACATCTGGTCTGACCTGAAGGTATTATAAGGCTCTGTCATCTGATCTGACCTGAAGGTATTATAAGGCTCTGTCAGTTTCCGATAACGATGCACTCCGAAACCTGTGAGCACATCTTAACCCAACATTAAGGTTAAAAGACTTTAAGCTAGCTGTGCTACTGGGACTCAATTGTTTTTTTTTTTTTTCTTTAATCATTAGCGTAAGCCACAGTCTATATGGCTCCTCAATAGAAACTCATGTGTCCTAGCTGTGTGACACTTCCTTGTTTTATTTTTATCATCCACACTCTATTTAAACTAACATTGTTATTGTCAGTTAGACTGTACAGCTTAGGAAGAAATCATTTTCATAATAATCCACAGATAAAAATGTCCAGTAGAACAGGATATTTCCATGGGATAAACAAACTACATTACAGACAGTGGGGAATCTCTCCACAGCTGCTCACACCATGCCAGATACCAGCGGCAAACATGTAAATATACAGCAGAAAGAAAAGGCTTTCCGGGGTCTGTGGTCTCAGGGCCTCTCCTAAATGAGAGTCACCCATCAGGGAGTTTCCTCCTGGTGGGCTGATACCAAACTTCAATTGCCATCTGCTGTTCCTCTGACATGGCCACCATGTGCTGGACTGACTGGTGTGGTCATTTGATCCTCAGAAAGCAGCCATTCCTTGTCTCATGGGGAAGACAGGAGACATCTCAGATTGTATTCAGACACATGGCCACGAACTCAGAACACTTCACACACATAATCTATAATAATTTATTTCTATGCTGCCAACTGGGGTGAATTGGCCAAATAAGGTATCACTTAATCTCAGTGTTCTTCTGGAACGATGGGGAAAAGTGAAGCCCAGACGGGTCTTGGCCACTCAACCTTAACCCTGTTTGTTCTTTCTCTCACATGGGGTAAGGTCTCTGGAACAGCCATGACTCCAGATCTTTAGTGGAGGTCACATTGGAATCTGGCCCTGGGCACCTCTCATGCGGCAGCATGTTTGTACCTGGGGTGGAATGGAGGGCGCTGGTTCTTGCTTACCATAGTTTTGAACCACACCCACACACCCACCACGCCCACCGCCCCTCATGGAGAGAGACGCACACTGTCTATTCTGGAAACACCAGCAGACTTTCAGGCATGAATGCCTGCCTGGGGAAGAGGTTAAGAAAGTAGAGATGTCCAATGAAAATGTTTCCCTCTGACAGGAGAATGTTAAAAGCAAGGGGTGTGGGTGCTCACAGGCATCCACAACCTGTTACAGGAAACAATGTTCTTTGAAAAACAACATTGTCCCTTGCCCACTGTCACTAAGTCATTGCATTCAAGGAGTTCTTGCTCACGGGGGGGGGGGGGGCAAAATATGCAGGCTCATGAGCTGCTGGAGGGGTGCACGAGGCTGCATAATTTTCAAGGCCTTCACCTGAGTGCTGGAGTTTGTTTGGTGTGTGTTAAGAATCAGCCTCTGGGCCTGATGTTTGGTCTATTTCCAGCCACCGTAGGCTCAAAATTCCAAAGGCAGCCAGATGCATTCTAGTGACCTCCCAGACCCCAAAGGGGTACACTGCATTATTATGTAGATTCTGAAACTGGGGCGTGGGGACTGGGAAAGGGTTTATGTTTGGAGGACATCTGTTTGGGGAACCCAAAGAGGCATAAATTATGAGAGGGTGAGTGTAATTACCTGGTTTCACCTTTTTTGTGGTTTGGGTGGGGGCAGGAGGGTTGTGAGTGTGTGTGTATGTGTGTGAGTGTGTGAGTGTGTGTGTATGTGTGTGTATGTGTGTGTATGTGTGTTGTTTCCCAGCATTTACCCTCGGGCTTTTGAAGATGGATGTTTGTTTTTGCTACTTAGTCCAGAACTGAACTGCTTGCTCTGAACATGTCAGTTCACCTCAACTCTCAAGGTTGATGCTGGAAAGGGGAGACCCAGGCAGTGAGGTATTTTCCTTTTTCTTTCCACCCTGCCCTCTCTGCTCAAGGCTGCTGAGAGATTAAACAGGAGAAGTTTGGTGTCATGGGGTTTTTTGTGGAAGGGGGGTGTACCACAGGGTGCTGTTGCTTTTCATCTTTGAGTATCCCTGGCTCACCCTAGACATACACAACATATACCGGCTTCCCATATACTACACATGGCATGCACACACTCCACATAACCCCCAAACCACACACACACATATTGAACATATGCCATGCACATGCATCGCATATACAGTCCACCACACACACACACACACACACACACACACACACACACACTCACACACACACACTCTCACACACACATACACACACACATACACACACATAAACACACACACATAAACACACACACATACACACACATACACACACATACACACACACTCACACACTCACACACATACACACACTCACACACACATACACACACTCACACACACATACACACACTCACACACTCACACACATACACACACTCACACACACATACACACACTCACACACACATACACACACATACACACACACATAAACACACACACATACACACACACATACACACACATACACACACACATACACACACATACACACACACTCACACACTCACACACATACACACACTCACACATACATACACACACTCACATACACAGACACACATACACACACACATAAACACACACATACACACACACACACATACACACACACACACACACACACACATAAACACACACATACACACACCATATCTCCCACACAGTACATCCACACTGCGTCCATGTCTCGTGCACATACGTTACACACACACTCAATTCCACACTAGTATATCCATCTGTACACCAACCACTCCACACATACTACACAGCACACTCCCCTATACATGTACACACTTTGCACACATACTATCCATGTCCTAACCCCATTCCCAGCCACATGACTATAAGAAGGTCTTCTAGGGAGCTCACACGCTGAGGAAGATAAGCATTTCTCAGGCTCCCCAGCTGAGGGCCCATGTAGAGACCTTTGGGATAGGACTGACTGGCACACTCTTTCCCAAGGGCTGTCCTATCAAAGCATTACACACCGGATGGCTGAATCCACAGAGCTGTGCTGTTGCACAGTCCTGACCCCAAAAGAGCTTCACTGAACCGCTGGCAGGAGCTTCGAGGGATCTCTTCTGTCTTTTGCTGTGGCCGGCAACTTTAACCCTCCTCGGCTCATGGAAGGGTCACTACAATCCCTGACTTCATTTTCACACGATGAAATGAAGTCATCTTTTCCGCCCCTCTCTGTGTGCGAATCCCTCCTTTTTTGTGATGACACTGTCACACTGGATTAAAAGTCCACCTTTCCCCTATGTATAACTTCATGTCAACATATCTGCTATGACCCTATTTGTAAGGCCACCCTCTGAGGTACTGGTGGCTATGGTTTCAAGATAGAGATGGATGGCATACAATGCAGCCCCTAGCAACAGGGCTGTGCTCCCCATTTCTGGGCCTCATTGCCCTGTTGGACCTTGGACTATGGGTTCAAGATTAGATCTTTTTGACCAGGATTTTAAGCAGGTCAGGGAGCTCAGCTTTCAGAAGACTACAAAGGCAAGCCTGTCCCAGACCCCCTCACGTAACACAGAACTTGGTCACAGTACATCTTCTAATTACCTGGGGCATCATAGCTCCCAAACATTTTCATGTTTATGGCTCATTCCAACCGGACAGGTGGCCACTTTGAGAGTCAGGTCTTTAGGGCTTATCCTTTTGTCCAAGAAGAACTAACTTGTGCAAAAGTCATGGCCATGACCTATGAGGGCTCTGAAAGGAGCCTGTGAAGGTGACTACACCTGAGGAGGGCCTTGACGAGAACAGGTTTCAAATGGGTCTGTCATGACTGAACACTTTTGAAGAGGGGGGGTCATTTGATGGCTTGGCAGGTGCTACTCATTGTACAATGATCGACCTGGGATAGGAGGTATAGCTACTGCTTCATACACTGGATAATTTCATCTACAAGACATAGTTAATTACAATCACTGGCGGTAGGGAGAAGGCCAGAGCCATTCTTTCCATCTGAGTGTGATGCTGTGCTCATTGACCAAGCCCTTCCTCTCTCCCCCCACGCCCCTCTACTCTCTGGGAACCACTCCCCTGTACTTCCAGAAGACCTTGTGAGTCTCTCTTTCTCTGTGTTTTTGTGTGTGCACACATGCATGCATTTGTGACTATGTGTGGGTTTTTAGATATTGAACCCAGGCCTTTGTGTTTGTCTTTCTGAGTTAACTAATACAAAGTTATTATTCTGAGTTAGTTCATACAAAGTGCTTTCCATGTTAACCTGTGACTTCTGGAGTCAGTTGAGCTACTGTTATGCTACCTCTCAGTATGGGTGTCACAGCTTCTGTGGCTGGAATGACTTTTTGTGGGCCCCGATTCTCATCTGAGTTAGAATCCAGGATGGCATATCTGATTGGCTGGCGTGGTAATTTGAATATAACTGGCCCCCATAAGCTCATAGTGAGTGGCATTATTGGGAGGTGTGGCCTTGTCAGAGTAGGTGTGGCCTTGTTGGAGGAAGCTTGTCACTGTGGGGGTGGTCTTTGAGGTCTCATATATGCTCAAGCCATGCCTAGTGTCTCAATTCACTTCCTTTTGCCTGCTGATCAAGATGTAGGACTTTTGGCTCCTTCTCCAGCACCATGTCTGCCTGCGTGCCGCCATGATGACAATGGACTGAACCTCTGAAACTGTAAGTCAGCCCAATTAACTGTTTTCCTTTATGAGAGTTGCCATGGCCATGGTGTCTCTTTATAGCAATAGAACACTGACTAAGACAGCTGGGTTGTTAGAACCTGAGCTGGTTAGGTTTAATATTCAACATAACCTAGAACCATCGGGAAACAGTCCGAATAGATGAGGTTGACCTGTGGGCATGTCTGTGGGGGATTGTCCCGACTCTAAGTTGACATGGGAAGACCCACCCTAGATGTGGGCGGCACATTTCACGGGCTGGCCCTGAGCTATGTGAGTGAGGGGAGTTAGCTGAACAGAGGCAAGCAGGCAGCCTGGTCAGTTCACCTCTCTTCTCCTCACTGGGAACGGGATGTGACTGGCTGCTTGAGTTCCAGGCTTGACCCCTCCTCAGTGATGGACTGTGACTCGGAATTGTAGGGTGAATCAGCCCTTTCCTCCCCCATGGTGCTCTTGGTCCAGGTGTTTTTTATCATGGCAACGGAATGAAACTAGAACAGAGCCCCGGCAACAAGGAAGCCTGAGAACAACGCAGCGTTCATGTTCTCTGCTCCAGTGAGACGCTGGGTTCTGCCTCCTGTAATCCTCTCCGTAAGGTGGGCCCCGCCTGAGTACAAGGAGTGCAATTGTAGGGCGGCCAAAATAAACACCAAGCCCTCTTCCTTCCTTCCTCCCTCCCCCCTCCCTCCCTCCTCCCTCCTCCCCCTCCTCCTCCCCTCCCTCCCTCCTCCTCCTCCTCCCTCCTCCTCCTCCCTCCTCCCCTCCTCCTCCCCTCCCTCCTCCTCCTCCTCCCCCTCCTCCTCCCCTCCCTCCTCCTCCCTCCTCCTCCCTCCTCTCCTCCCTCCCTCCTCCCTCCTCCCTCCCTCCTCCTCCTCCTTCCTCCTCCTCCCTCCCTCCTCCCTCCTCCTCCTCCTCCTCCCCCCTCCTCCTCCCTCCTTCCTTTTCTCTCTCCCTCTCTTTTTCTCCCCCTCCTCTACCTTCTTTCTCTTCCTCTGTCCCCTCCTCATTTTTCTTTCCCTCCCCTTCTCCTTCTATGCCCTCTTCATTTACCTACTTCCTCTTCCTCCTTTGTTTCTTTCTACTACGCCAGGTAGGATAAAATAAGTGCACAGTCAGTTTTGGATTGCCTCACATCAGGAAGACTTTACATAAACTCCAAGCTAATATATTTGCACAAAGATTTCAGATGGAGACAGGACAGTGTGATAAATAGAAATTCACAGAAGGTAGCTTTCTTTCTGGCTACCGCCTTGGTTTTTCATCTTTCAGAATCCCACAGATTATCAGATCACACCTGCTTTTGGGACAGGACACCTCTGAAATGATTCATTTTACTAGCAAGGGTTTTGTATGGCCTTTGCCTCTTTGCTGTGGATGCAGAAATAGTAGGAGGTGTTTCTGATCTATTGGAGGCAGGCTGGGGGAAGAAGAGACACGTCCACGGAGAGAGGGTTTGTAAGGCCTATAGAGAAGAGGGCAGATGGACACTCAGCAGAAGACACAGAGGAGGGAGAACTCAGGGCAGAAGGGAAGATAAGGCAGCCACGAGAGCAGGAGACACAGGCTGAATGCTGTCAGACAAGGGGGCGCTGATGACAGAGGTCTCAGGTGAGCCCTGCTTTACTTTAATCCGAGCTACAGCAGGGGCCATGTTCAGAAAGCGACTCACTGAAAATTACATTTGGAGCTGATGACATCTAGCTGGACAACGATCCTCTTTCTGGGCAGGACCATATGCATTGGGTTTCAGGGGTCTTAGGCTAGAGTCTTCTGGCCTCTGAATGGATTGATTTTGGATCTGCCAATAAAGTCAAGAGCCTGCACTTGACTCAAAGAGTAAAATGAAATACTTAAAAAACAAAAAACAAAGAGCAAGGCATTGAGGGCTAGAGAAACCAGAGGGCTCCTGTCCACAAGCGGTTGTGGTTGACAGCTACAAATTAAATATCATTCTGATTAGCAGAGAAATGGGCAACAGTTGCTCTTTGTAAGATATTACCTCTAGTCTTCATGGGGGAAAGAGAAGCAGGGATGGTTTGTAGAGCTCTGGTCATGCCAGTCCTTTAACGTGTTTCCCTATTCTCCTTTCCAAATTGGAAATCCGGACCCCGTGATCAGGTGGGCTGAAGTTGCAGGAGACCCAAGAGACAGATGGGGAGGACAAAAATGTGCGTGTGTTACATTTTAAAAATTATCTATTTTTATTTTGTATCTGCATTTATTTTGCTTGCAAGTATGTAAGTGCACTGTGTGCACGCAGTACCCACAGAGACCAGAAGAGGGCACCAGATTCCTCTAAGCTGGAGTTAGATGTTGAGGCCATGTGGGTGCTGGAAACCAAACCTGGGTCCTACAACAGCAATGTGCTCTTAACTGCTGAGCTATCTCTCCAGATGGGAAGAGAGACAGAGGGAGAGGGACAGAGAGAGTGAGACATAGAGAGACAGAGGTGGACTCTCATGTAGCCCAGGCTGGAATTTGAAGTCATTATGTAACTAAAGATGACCTGGAACTCCTGATTTTCTTGTTTCTGTTTCCCAAGTATCACGGGTGTCTGCCAACATACTATTGGTTTATTCTTAACTGGTTTTTAACTTTATTTGCTGAGCCTGAACCTCCAAAATGTCTCTTGGGCCTTATAGCCTCCATCTTGGATTTGGCAGCATCAGAATCCCTTAAAGAGAAGGTTGAAAAATGTAAATTTCCATCCCCTAGCACCATCTCTGGACATTCTATGTACCAAGGTGTGTGGTGAGAACACAAAAGCACCCCCCAGCATTGCAGAGGTGGCCTGGACACTCCCCTGGGCTGACACACTGACTTGATTGGCTCTCACTTGAATTCTTGAGAGCCTGGGAATTGTAATAGACTTGGTTCTGGACTGTGTGGCTCCGGGGAGCTTATTTGACTGTTATTTTCTTGGACATGAAGCAGAATTGGTGCCACTGTCTGGTGTAGGCGATAGAGCTTAGGGGAGGGCTCAAGAAGCATTTCTGCCTTCACTTCCAGAGTCCAGCAGGCATAGCCTGTGAATTGGAGGCCAGCCTGGTCTACTTGGAGCTGTGGAGTATGAACCTGCCTTTATAAAGAAAAGGATTCTCTGGGAGGAATTTGGAGATGGCAATGTAGGTAGAGAGGGTTCATTTGAAAAGGTCTAGGTGGCAGAAGTCAGGAGTGAGATGAGAGAACCAGCAAAGACACAGTCAGTGGGGTCTCCCTTCTCTCCAGCCTCACCCGGCCCCTCTGATAGGTGAAGCATACCAGGCAGCTTAGAAAAACACACAGAAGGAAGCCGTGGCTCAACCTTTAACCCCGGTACTTTTCCACTCCAAATGTCTGCCTGTACTTCTAGAACTCCAGGCTCTACTCCCACGTGATTTCTCTGAGTGGTGGTCCTCTGCAGGAGCTCTCGGGCAGTGGCAGCACACAGTGGGGCAACTCTGCGTGTTTCCCTGTGAGAGTCACCACCCTCCCATCTCTTCTTCTCATGTCGGCTGGTCTTCAGTGACGCGCCCAAGCCTACCACCTGTCTCCAGTCTCCATGTCGCCTTCAGAGACTAGTTATTTTTACAATGGCACTCTCCTGCTTCCAATCTGATCTTAAAACAAACATGGTTTTGGCAATCAAGCTAGCCTGCTTCCCCAAAGTTAAGGGCTACTCCCATCAGTTGCTCTGAGTGGATCATTACTTCCTCCTAATTCCCCTGCCCCTCCTCTCTTGCAGAGGGAGATTACACAGGGTGTGCTCTCATCAGGGGCTGCATATCTGATCTCAGGGCTCTTCAAAGTCCGCACCAGTGACATAAAGGCTTTCCTGAAAGACAAAGCCCGGCTCCTTACCCAGCACACTCGTTAGTCGGTATCTTTTATTTCTGGGGCTACTGTGGGCTGCAGATATCTCATACCCACTCCGGGTTAGGACCAGGACAAGATGGACTTGTTTGCTTCCTTTGAAACAAACTATGAATAAGCCATCAGGCGAACCTCAGCCAGGGAAGTAGCCTCCTCTTGTCTAACTGCTTTATCTCCAGGCTGTGACCCCAATGCCCATGACTCAACATGGCTCTCTGTCATTTCTTGATCCAGGCAGTAGAGGTCCATGTGAGGCCAGACAAGCCTCTTTCACTCATCTCCTGTTTGTCAGCTCTTCCTTGGACAGTCTGTGCATCACTTCTGGAGTCACTATCTTTAACTAGGGGTGGATGCGTGGTTATCTTCATGAATCCTTCATGTACTTCTGTGATTCCTCTTGTCTGGATGCAAGCACTGCAACTTCCATTCTTCAAGTCTGTTGACTTTTCTTTGTATTTTAAAAGTGTGTGTGTGTGTGTGTGTGTGTGTGTGTGTGTGTGTGTGTGTGTGTGCCAGCAGAGGCCAGAAGAGGGTGTCAGATCCCCTGGAGCTGGAGTTTCAGGTAGTTGTGAGATGCCCAACATGAGAGCTGGGAAACAAGCTCAGGTCCTCTGCAAGAGCAGCTTATGCTCTTAGCCACCGAGCCATCTCGTCATCAACATCCATATGCCCCTGGGAATCTTTCCCTGTGTGTTTTTTCATAGGTACTCAGAGCTAATTTTCCAATTGACTAGTTAGCTCTTCAGTCGTATCCATTTAACACAGTGCTCCCTTATTGTATCTCATTATAAAATCCCAACCTTGTATTTCCCCCACTCTAGTTTTGTGTGGCCATGATCAATGACTAAGGAGAAAAACGGTGGCGTCATCCCCCATCGGCACCTCTTGAGGATGAGGCACCGCCTTGAGATGATGCAAAGGGTGTCATAGCGGCACCCGCGCTCAGGGTGTGAGCATGGCGCAGAGATGTGGACGTGTCTCACCCCTTTCCTGCCATGCACCACTGCAATTCCCGCTCCCTTGATTCTACTGTCGTAACAGTGGTCTGGGGTCGTTACTGAAAAATTGCAAAGGAAAAGGAACGATGTTCCTTGCCACCAAAGGATGGCGGGAAAGGAAACAGAGCTCAATCTGCTTTTCCTACTCAATTCTCCGAAGCAGCTCCATGCACTGGTGCCCAAGGCTGCACCCCTACCACCGCCACCTCCACCCTCCCCACGCACACACACAGCTGCTCTTTCAGGGCCCTGAGGTTTTCCCTTTGGTTCCTGCCCTTTGATTGGGAGGGTAGTGGTTTGTGTGACTTGTCCATCTTAACAGGAACTGGAGCACCAGTGCCGTACTTAGCAACCCTGTTGCATTAGTTAGGGTTCTGCAGAGACGGAGTACAAACATGTCTGTGTTTCCATGCTCGCTGAAGCTGGTATGTCTGGAATCCACAGAGGAAGCCAGGGCCTGGGATCCCTGAAGAGGCAACACTTTGCTTTGAGTTTGAAGCTATCTTCTGGCGTACAAGAAGACTTAATGACAGAAGAAATCTGAACAATGTCTGTTGGGAAATTCCTGACTTAAGGCCTCCAACTATTTGGATATGATCCATTAGGAAGGGTAATAAGCATTGCTCAAAGTCCACCAATGTAAATGTTAATTGTATTCCTTAACCACTCAGAATAGTATTTTACCATATATGTCAACACCCTGTAGCCCACCCAGGTCAACGCATACAATTAATAGCCATCACACCTGCTATTCCAGGTGTTGTCTGAGGTTGAGCGTTGACCTCCCCCTGAGAGCTCATTAGAAATGCAGAATCTTGGGAATGCTCCAGAACCCATGTTTAAGCAAGGTTTACACATTGCAGTATGGCCAAATCCATCATTTCAGTGAGCCAGGGCTTCACAGTGCTAAAACGAAGACTTTGGACTTCTTCAGCCTGAATCCACAGAGGTAAGTAAGGACCAGATGCATCGATATCTACATACATATCTGTAATCTAGAGTCTTTCCCTAATGATGTACCTATAATCTATAGTCTATATATGATGGGAATTGGCTCACACAAGTACGGAGGCCGGGAAGTTCTACAGTCTGCAAGCTGATGGACTGGAAAATTGGTGGTATAATTTTTTTCAAATCTAAAGGTCTTCAAGATGTGCTGGGCAGGAGGGTGGCCCAGAGTCTGAAGGTTCGAGAACTAGGAGCTCCAATGTCCAAGAGAAGATGCTGAAAGCCTTGGTGTAAGAGAAGAGTACAACTTTCCCTTCCCTCTGCTGTCTGTCCGTCTGTCTGACCATCCATCCATTCGTCGTGTTCTCCCCAGGCCCTCAGCATACTGGGCCACACCTCCCACCCTGAGAAGGATCTTCTTCTGTTCCTGGCCTGCAGATTCTAATGCTGCTTAAAACAAAAAACGGAAGCACCCTTTCAAACACACCGAGGAACAATGTTTACCGGCCGTCTGGGCATCTCTTACCTCATCAGTTTGGTCCCTTGAACTTAATCACCACAGAGGGGTTCCCTATGGTTCCTCAGAGGTTCTGTTTTATGGGAAAATGTTAGACGTTTGATAGAAAAAAAACCCACAGAAACATAAAAAGACCAGGCTATAGAATTTGTGCAGTTTGGGTTATATGTTAAAGTCCTGCCACTGAGGTAAACACCTGAGAGACTCAGCTGAAAGGGAGAGGTTTGTTTTGGCTCATGGCTAGCTGACGTTGTTTCTTTGGGCCTATGGCACCAAGAAGAGGAGTGCGTGGTACATGAAGCTATATGCCTCATGGCAACGGGACGTGTGATGGTGAGAAGGAGGAGGAGAAACTAGAATCTTCGCAACCCTTTCAAAGGCATGCATCCAACGGCTTAACTTCTTCCCACTAGGCCCTGCCTCACAAAGGGTCTGCCACCTAGTAGAAACCACAGGCTGGAAACAGAAGCTTAAACACATGGGCCTTTGGAGGATCTCCAAGATCCAAGCTGCAGCAGGTTAGCTCTGGTTCCCTTGCTGGAGGATCCAGTGGGATGGACCGTTCCCAGACGGACTCAGCATACTTCCTAATTTTTCATATGCTACTGTTGACTTCTGAGCTGACTGGGGTTGGGACTGGTGAACTCGGAGAGGAGTTTTACATTAGCCCATCCCAAAGCAGACACAGCCATCACTACCCAAATTCTCCAAGTGGGGCTGCCAGTGGCAATATAAAGAACAGACAAACAAGGAAGTCTTTTTCTCCGTGTTTCTACTGCAGTTAGGTCGGATCCAACCAGGATTGACACAGACCAGCCTTTTCATTGAGTGAAACAAATGCCCACCTACTTCCACTGCACTGGGAAAGTCTAAGCCAGACTCTTGTTTTTAAAAGTTTTTGTTTGATTTGCCATCCCCATGGCCACCCCCCTTGGTGCCTAGCATCAGACAGGACAGGAAGAAAGGGGCCGGTGGCTGGGCAGATACGGCCATGTGATAGGCCCTTGTGAAGCAGCTTCCACAGCGTTTATATTAGACAATGCCAGGGAAAAGGTGAACTGTTGACGACAGGAGGGCATCTGTACCTCTGGGGCATTTGTTCCTGTCTTCATGAATATGAATAATGCATGGGACATCTCACTTTTCAGAGCTGTGTTTTCTCATTAAACACAACTGCGTCTCATGCGGAAGGAACGAGACATCGGGACACAGGATTTGGCAGCCCTCAATCACAAGTGTTCCAGTGTTGGCTTTCAGAAGCCCATTCCACACTTGGCCCTGACTTTCAAACCTTGTCCAGGCACCAAGCAGGAAGATGTCCCTGGCTGCGGCCCGAGGCAGGGTGCCACATTATAAAACCCTTTAAGGATCCATCTCTTCTGGGTCCTGCCTAGGGAGGGTGAGGAATTTGCTCTTCCAAAGACTTCTCTTCCCCGACTCGATGAGAAGGCAAAGTCAAAGTACAAGAGGGGTTTCAGGTGTTCCCCACAGTATCACACAGAGAAACCAAGGGACCTTTGTGTACAGACCAGGGAAGTAGGGCTTTTGCTCTTACCCTACCACACTTAAACAGGTACTCTACTGTATAGCTGGCAGCACTTAGCGCATTAAAAGTAGTATTTGCTTTAAGGTAAAATATATATTTATGATCACGGGTTGGATGGTGTCTTCTCAGTGGTGTCTCATTTGACATTTCACAAGGCATAGAAACTGAGGAAATTCGTTTCCACTGTAGGTTCCTAACAAATATCTGGGAGCCAGACTCAACAATGTGCATTAGATCATACTTCTAGCAAGCCCTGATGCACCCACTGTTTGTGAGCACACGCACACACACACACACCTACATGTGTTAACTGTCACAAGTTATGACAAAAATAAGATAAGTTTCTTTGCTGTGTGCATGGATCTGTTTTTAGCTATGTGCTCATTTTAGGAAAACCTTGAACCACAAAAGATAAGGGCCACGCTGGGCCTTTGCTTTCTGATATGAGTATCTTTGTCCCTTTGGAGATGTGAGATTTGTTTGAGAACAGCATTCCTAAGAAGTTGTTTCTGTGAATCTTTGGTAGGAAGAGTTTGTCCTTTCATGAGAGTTATTCAACCTGTTGATAAAAAGAACAAAGCCATTTAATCATCTTTTCTGATTTCTCTGAAGTCGTGTGTGTGTGTGTGTGTGTGTGTGTGTGTGTGCTGTGAGCATGTGTAGGCCAGATGTCAACTTCCACTTCTTGTATTGTCCCTCAGGATCCTGGCCACCTTACTCTTTGAGATAGGATCTCTACTAGCCCGGAACTCGGCTGGCTGGTCAGTCAGCCCCAGTGACCCAGCTGTCTGCCTGCCCAGTGCTGGGTTTATGCTCGGCCTTTACACATGGGCTCTGGGGATTACATTCAAGTCTTCATGGCTGTCTGTGAGCCCTTTGCTGATGGGGCCATCTCCATGACCCCTTCACAGTTCCTGAGTGAAGAGGCCAATGTACAGAAGACCACTACGTACGTTTCACACTGCAGTCACACTCCTCTGTGCTTGTTATGACCTAGGGGAAACTGAGTGCTTGACCCTCAAAGGACATATTTTTCAGAATTTACACCACATATGAATCTAGAATGATGTTAGTTACTGAAAGGACACTTTTGGTTTTTCAAGACAGCGTTTCACTGTCTGTCCTAGGCTGTCCTGGAACTCACTGACCAGGTTGGCCTCAAACTCACAGAGATCAAAGAGTATGCCACTACTACCCAGTGAAAATTTTATTTCAATTGTACTTTATTTTATTTTTGGTTTTTTGAGACAGGGTTTGGTTTTTTGAGACAGGTTTATCTGTGTAGCTTTGGAACCTATCCTGGCACTTGCTTTGTAGACCAGGCTGGCCTCAAACTCACAGAGATCCACCTGCCTCTGCCTTCTGAGTGCTCGGATTAAAGGTGAGCACCACCAATGCCCGGCAAAAATTTTATTTTTATATGTTTTTTTTTTGAGAATTTCATATGTGAGTACTATCTTTACATAATTTTTACTCCTCTCTCTCCTGATCTAACTCCTCCTGTTCCCCTACTCCTTCTCAAATTTAGGACCTCTTCTTTATTATTTTTACAACTCTCTCTCTCCCTGCTGAGTCTATTTAGTGTTGCTCATATGCACATTTGTTTAGGGCTGACCCTGTGAAACTCGATAATTTGTCATCGATTCATCCCTGGAGAAAACTGATTCTCCATCTCTTGGAAGCCATTCCTTGGCTGTAGCTCTTTATCTAGGGTAGGGCCTTATAAAATTTTCTCACTCACTTTGGCTTGTCACCAGGTGTTGTCATTATGTACGTGTTCCTGAGGACATCATCATCTTTGAAGAGATTAGAAAGTTTTCAGATTCTGTTGACTCTTCAGGGTCCCAAGGCTGGGGCATAGTAGTACCTGTTAGTTCAGGAATCTCCTTCTCATCTCTTTTTACAATAAGCAAGCTGAGAACACACAGATGGGTGTCTACAGTGCACCCGGAACAGACTTGCCCTTCCTCTCTCCAGCTTTCAATCTGTAACATCCATGCCACCCACGCAACAGCAGGCACATTTGGCCATGGATCAAGATACCTTTCTTCATCAGAAAGCATCCTTTGTTGTTTCCAGCACTGACTGGGACCACATAAGCCATTCTGCTCTACACCCAGGGCATCAGTCACTGCTTGTGTGGTCATGGTTTCTCATACACAGTGTGAAGTTTGTGGTTATTATCTACTCCGATGACTTTCAGACAGCCAGTGGCTGCTAAGGAGATCTTCAGCTTTACTTGGACATAACCAACTGCCTAGAAGGTGCCATAAAATAAGAACTAATTTTTTTAAATTAAAATATAACTGTATCAGCTGGGCATTGGTGGAGCATGCCTTTAATCCCAGCTCTTGGGAGGCAGAGGCAGGCAGATCTCTGTGAGTTCGAGGCCAGCCTGGTCTCCAGAACTAGTTCCAGGACAGGCTCCAAAGCCACAGAGAAACCCTGTCTCAAAAAACAAACAAACAAACAAAAAATAACTGCATCATTTCTGCCTTTCCACTTCTTTCCTTTGCCATCTTCTCATGCCCCCAAGTCTGTGCCTTCTTGAGTTCATGGCCTCTTTTTCTTAATTGTTATTGGGGAATGTAGTGTTCAAAGAAATCTAAATTTGTGTCCTTGAGCTATGGTCACTCACAGTTGGCTCCAGAATAAGCTGTTTCTTTTGTTCTTTTGAGAGGAGATCTGTTTCTTTCATCAACAAGTTCAATACGGACTCTCTGGTATATTACACTACATAGTCTTGACTGAAAGAATTTTAAAATACCGAAGTGGCTAAAATGAAAAACAAAACAAAACAAAACAAAAAACCAAAACAAAACCAAAAAAAAAAAAACCAAAACCACCAACAATGAAATGAACCAGAGAACATGAAAAGCACACAACATTCAAAGCAACTGGAACATGGGATGGCCATGATGATGGGAGGCAGTTGTGATGTGTAACAGTCGTGATGGTAGGCAGTTTGGCAGCTTTGTGTAGAGCATCCCCACAGAACCCAACCGCATGCACCTGTAACAATAAGTCTTTACTCCATCTGCTGGAGCCCTGCTGCCATGTGGGCCCTTTCCACATGTCGCCTGAGTTCCACCTGCCGCGTTAGGGCCCCAAATAACATACAGAGACTTATGTTAGTTTACAATGCTGCTGTCCAATTGACTAGGATTTCTTATATGCTAGCTCAGTCTTAATTATCATACATATATATATTTTATAAGACTTATCTTATTCAGGATGCCTTCTGCTGGTGTCCTCTTCCCGGGATCACATGGCGGCTCCATAGAGAAGAGAGCAGGAGGAAGAGCAAGAGAGAGATTTCCTGCTTATATTCTGAGTCTGACTGCTATGCCACTGCCTGCCTGGGTCCCAAGACTTCTTTACTACATTTCCCAGAATCCTCCTCAACTCCTAGTCCAACCTATCTTGCTTTCCTATTGGCCAACAGTACTTTATCAACAAACAAGACAAACATATACACAGAAGGACCTCCCCCATCATCTCCTCTTTTCTATCTAAATATAAAGGGTAATTTATCTTTTATAATAATTGAAAAAACCTATAACCATAGCTATCTGTCTTCAACTCCATCAAAGACCACAGAAGGATAATATATAAACTCTAGAATTGACAGGACATCTCGCTACCTGGACAGTCACCCAAAGTTCCTCTGTAACGTTGGGGCATCCATCTTCAGCCCATAGGCCACAGTGTGTCTGGCACACTTCTCCATTTCAACAGGAACCCTTCAGTACTGTCTTGTTTTGTAAGTTCAGCAGTCACTTTCTTGTGGGTCCTGCATGTCCAGTTTATACAGCAACAAACAGTCCAGGCAAGAGCAGTTTCTTGCCCAAATGGCTAATCTTCCCATGTTGAAGGCAAACTCCATAACGAGTTTCTTCGATGCCCATCCTCCTTTCTGACGTAATTGGTGTGCCAGGAGCTGTTGTGTCTCACTGACGAGAAAAACCCTAAACCATTTAAATGCCATATATTCTGCAGGTCTTTGAAAGGTTTGAAGAATATTTATCCATCTCTAATACATCTCTGTATATCTAGAAAACCTAACTAACCTAATTGTAGGTTGTGACTATTATAGGTGACTATATAACCTGTATTTAATTATACATATCACAAAATTGACCTTAAATTTGTATCAATAAATGAAAATCCATACCAATGTAAAGTATTCATTTCTATATCCTATTCCCCCTTTTTTCCTTTAAAAAGAGATTGACGTGTGATCATTACCATTTAATAACCAACCCCATTTAAATGAAAACAAATGTTTATAAATAATATTTGAGAATTTGGGTGTCATTCATTCCAAACAATACAATAAGTGAATCTAAAAACAATGAAATAAGATCAATGGTTACCAGGGATCTGGAAGGAGAAGGTATGATGAACAGGTGAAAAGAATGTGACAGTTTGTGCCACAAGAGTGGATGCATGCCATTGCACATTTGTCCAAGACCGCAGGAGACGCAATGCGAGCATGAGTGCCAATGTAAACTGTGGATTTCAGTTCATTGTAAAATATCAATGTTGGCTCCTTAATGCTAGCACGGGTTCTACATCCATGCAAAGGGTTAAGAGGGCAGACCTGGGGGAGCAGGCAGGGAAGTTCTAGACTTCCTGCAAACCTAAAATTGCTCTAAACAAATAACTCACTAAAAAAATGGAGTTATTTAAGGTCATTGACCCCTGATGAATGGTCACTGTCTGGGCATGGCTTACTAGCCAAAGGAAAGGCAGTCTAGAAGAGCCCATTCCCAGGGGGAGATCAAAGCTGGTCACCCTTGAAGTTTTGCAGTCCGTCTTCCCACAGGGTCTTCACCGTAGCACACTAGCTGACTCCCTGGACTTGTGTAGGTGATGGTCGGAGCATCTTACTCTAATAGAAGCTGCAGTATTTAATGCCTGGTGGGAAGCAGCTGAAGGGAAGAGAAGTAGGGAAGGCGAGGCCATTTGCAAATGACTGGGTAGACCAGGAAGCAGAGAGATGGGAGCGGATGCTCTCACCTGGCTTTGTCCTTTTCCTCTTTTGTGCTGTCTTGGGATGACCTATGGGATGACCTGAGTCTTCCATCCTCAGTAAATCCTGTCTGGAAAAGCCCTCAGAGACACACCCAAAGCTGTGCCTCACCAGTGCCCGTGTTTTCCTTAATTCAATAAAATTGTCATTCAAAAGGAACACTCATGGCTGTGTAAATCCTGCCCTTCCTCTTCACATGATGAGGCAGAGCACCAGGTCCCCCCAGGCTCTTGGGGAAGTGCTTTCTGGCCACTGCAGGATGCAGCCCTGCACAGAGCATTGCCCTCTGTGGGGTGACTCAGTCATTCTGAGCAGGTGGGTGCTGTCCTTCAGATGACAGAGGGTGCTTCCCTCCTGGGATGTACCTTCATACGGCCCCCAAGAATATTCTAATAATATTCTTCCCCTCCTAGCCTGCCTGTCCCTGTTCCCTTCCCTCTCCTTCTCATGCTCCTCCTTCTCATTGGTTTTATTCTCTTTATTATTTTATTTTGTAATACTAAAGACTGAAGTCAGGGCCTGGAGTGTGTCAGGTGAGGAATGCCACGAAGCTCTATCTTGAGCCAGTGGCTCTTCTAATCTTAAATCATGCCTATTACTTCAGAGATGATGCCAAGGGGCTGTCTGAGACACAGTACAAGTGTGACAGAAGGCCACATTCCATAGTGTAGTTATGGAGCTGTTTCTGGGCTCCCTTATAGCCAGGGTGACTCTACAGTTCTGGCCAATGAGACTTAAGCAGGTGTTGTTGGATGTGGTTTTCAGGAAAGCTCCTTAGAAGAGGGGAGGGGAGGGTGCGTTAGGGGGAGGGAGGAGCGGGTGTTAAACGGAAAGGGGGTGACAGGTCAGCATGCACCCCTTGTTCTCTGTCTCTCCCTTTCTTCAAACCAAACTGTTGACTCTGCGGGAGGTAGACCACGAGCAGACGGAGAGGAGGGAGGCGGATGCCGGAAGAAACGCAGGTCTACATGGCGTGCAGCTGCTGTATGCTCCCAGAGGCTCCCCACTGGAGTCTTCCGACGGGGACTACCAAGCCCACACTTTGAGAGTTTCTGTTGCTTGAGTCACACACAGAGTCTAACCGGGCCAGAGTTGTTTTGTGTGTGTGTTGATAGCCAGGAGTGTGAACTTCCAGGCCTGACATAGCAGTGGTGTGTTCTGCTATGTATGTGACCTCGAGCCGACTGCTTCACCCGTCTCAGCTTCAGCTGCCACAGTTGTGACGTGGAGTGAGTGAGAACACTAACCAAAGACTATGCCGTCGGCACGGTGCTGACGCTTGCTGAAGACTGGATGGATGGCAGTGCACCTCTGGCTAGCCTTCCATGTAGACACAAGTGCATAGGCACGTTCAGGAGCGGAAACAGCTGTCTGAGACACTGGGTGTCATATAACTCAAACTTCTTTGTCACTGAACAATTTAAGGCCACCCCAAGTCAAGTGGATCTGCACAGGGCCAACTTCAGATTGCCAGCCTCTTACCAGAGGAGGATGGGTGCCTAGAATTGTCATAGGAACATCTTACCCCATAGAGCATACGATGCTAACGGGGAGGGGACCCGGACAGGTGGGTGGAGCTTTTGATTCATGTCTCTGAGGTGCCCAGCCCCTGCCGATGTGTCAGAGGCGAAATCTCATCTGAAAACATGTCTCTAGACTGGCCAGGCGAAGAAACTTTCCTGTCCCCCAAGTTGGCCATTTCAGAGGTCCCTGCTTTTCCTTGGAATTTCTTCCTCCCGAATTCCCATTTCACAGCATTGTTTCCGGTTTAGTGAGGAAGGGGTGGCCTCCACTGGCGAATGGTTTCATTTTCCCACAGCCACGGCCCTTTGGTCTGTCTTCCTGTCTTGGTCCTTGTTGAGGGCGTTGTCTCCACTGGGCCCTGGGACCCATGTCCTCTCCTCTCTCTGGAGTGTCACTTCTTTCTCTCCTCTTGGTCATTCTCTGTGCACTAGCCACCAGCGAGCGCTGCCCTCTACCTCCCTTCCACTGTGTCCCAGCCTTGAACTCCTCAGTCCCCTGGTTTCTACTCCCTCCCTCCCTCCCTCCCTGTCCCCTGTGCACTGACTCTCTCCAGGCACTGGTCCCTGTTGTCCCATGGCAACTGCTCTCAACTGCTCCATATGACCCACAACTTATTTGTTGCCACATACAATAGCCAACTCTTTGTCTCTAGCCTACTCTGCCTTCTAGCTGTATGCCACCCAAAAGATAACTTTCTTTAAAATTGCCTCCACTTAGCTCCTGCAGTGTGGGAAATGGGAAGCATCTTGATTTGGGGTGGGGAGCTTTGTGGCGATAAGGGCTTTATTTTGTTTATAACTACATCCCCAGGACACTAGTTCTGCCTGCTACACACAAAAAGCGCAGTACATGTTTTTCAAACAGATCTGGTGTGATGGTTGGTTGTGACCTTCAGAGTCATAGGTTTTAGAATCACTGGGGAGACACACCTCTGCTGTGTCTGCAACATCTTTCCAAAGATGCTTAGCCTCCGGAGAAGACTCCTCCTCCACCTCAGAATGGGCAGAACTTTCTATCGGCTGGCCCAGACACAAAAAGGTCTGAGGAAAAAGCAGCGTGCTCTACCTGCCTTGACTTTTGAGTGAGCCTGCTGCCACCACCAACATCGTCTACTGCCACCAGTCCTCAACTTTATCAGTCTTCCAACGTGGACTCAATTCCAGTGACTTTCCAGGGAGCTCCAGACCCTTCAGTGACAGACTGGACTGGAACTGCTGAAGCAGGTAGCCTTGCACACTAAGCAACTAAGGGGATTCACATGCAGATGGCCATCATTGAACTAACTGCTATCATTTAAGGCTATCTAATAAATTTACTTTTATTGAGAACATGCACATAGATAAATGGATGGATGGATGGATGGATGGATGGATGGATGGACGGACAGACAGTTCTGTTTCTCTGGAAAACCTTGCCTAATACGTCAAGAACCAGCAAAGTACAGCCCACAGACCAAATCTGGCCCCCTGCCTGGATTATAAATAAAGCTTTATTGGAACACAGTTTTGTTCACTAGTTCATAAGCTATCTAAGGCTGACTTTGCTGCAGAGTTGAGTGGCACAGCAGAGACTGCATGAATCACAAAGCTCTGATAACTCCTATGTGGCCTTCTACAGAAGTTGGCCTGATTTAGGAAGTTGCTTTGACTTCTGATCTGTACTGTGTATGTGAGCTCTCCATGACTTCAGGTAAGCAAGTCAGTTTCGAGCACCTTGTCTTGAGCCTGAGAACTGCTCCATGTGACCCAATACCAGGAGAGTCAATGTTGTGACTATTTGGTTTTGAGTCTACAGTCAACATGCATCCCTGTTGGAAGGTCTTGAGCTTCTAGTCCTTGAACACACAAGGAAAACATGATGTTTGTTGTGTAACACTCAGCTGCTTTTCTAGGTGTTCCATATGGCAATGGTGGTGGCCACCTTTCAACCTGGCTGATAGGGTGTCCACCAAGCATTTTACTCACTCATCACCCTCTTCATAACCTTGGGATGGATGAAGTATTGTTGTTACTGTGTTAGCATCTTCTCAGATTGGGTTTCAGCACCCCAATGTCTCCACAGCACAGACGCCAAAGTCCATGAACATGTGAGTTCTTCATACAAAATGAAGATATATGTGGATGTACCCTGACACCCCCCATGGATCTTAAATTGTCTACATTACTTTTAATACCTAAAAACGACGTGAATGCTGTGTGGGTAGTCATATTGTCTAGAGAAGAGCGAGGAAGTTTTGGACAAGTTCAATATATATGCAGAGTCTGCAGTGTGCTCACGAACTAGGTCTGTGTGTATAAATGTGGGCATGTACATGTCACAGCACCGTATGGAGAGCAGAGAGTGATGGCCCTCGACTTCTACCTTGTTTGAGATGTGGTCTCAAACAAGTTCAGTGCTACATAAACCAGGATAGCTTCCAGGGCTTCCCCTGCCTCCACCTCTCTGCGTGAGTGCAAGTTGACTCAGATGTGTGTCCTGCCTCGCCCAGCCTTTCTTGGGTCCTGGGGACTGGAAGTCAAGTTGTTGGCACAGAAGTTCTTCAGCCACTGAATCATCTCCTCCACCCCATGCTGATTTTCAAAGATCCATTTTATTTGTGTGTGTGCAGGTGCCAGAAGTGGGTGTCATATCCCTTGGAACTACAGTGAGATGAAGTCGGTAAGTCACCCGACATGGGTGCTGGGAACCCAACTCTGACCCACTGCAAGAGCATTGCATGCTTTTACCGACTGAACCATGCTCCAGCTCTGTTGAGATGCTACTTAAACACACACACACACACACACACACACACACACACACACACACACACACACACACACACACGTAAACACACACACACACACGTAAACACACACACACACACACGTAAACACACACACACATAAACACACATATACACACACACATACATACACACACACACACATAAACACACACACACACATACACACACATATATACACACACATATACACACACATATACACACACATACACACACACACATAAACACACATATATACACACACATATATACACACACATATACACACACATATACACACACACATACACACACACACATAAACACACACACACATACACACACATATATACACACACACATATACACACACATATACACACACACATACACACACACATACACACACACATACACACACATACACACATACACACACACATAAACACACACACATACACACACACATAAACACTACACACACACATACATAAACACACACACATACACACACATATACACACACACACACACATACACACACACACACACACACACACACACACACACACATAAGCAAACTCTTTCAAGCAATGGTTGGTTGGATCCCATGAATATGGAGGCTGGTTATTGTCTTGTTTTATAGATGAAGGAACTCAAGTGAGGCACGCTGATAACATCACAAGGAATTAGTTAGGGGACCTGTTCTTATCTGTGCCAAGTGCTAACTCAAAGGTACTCTGTGGCCACACCCCCTGCTCCCCATCTGGTGAGGCAAGTTACAGTTCTCTGCACTTGGGTCCATAATCACCAGGAAGATGGTTCAGCCCAGCCCTCTGGGTTAACTTCCAGGAAGCAAGTTAGTTCCTGGAATTCTTGCCTTTACTAACATTTGTTTTATTAATTTTTTTTTTGTGTGTGTGTGCTTGTAACAACTGAGGCCAAGGGAAGGGATACCTTTCCGAGAAAAGCATGCATGAACTAAAATATTTTGCTTTTATTAGATGCCTCAGTGGCTCACGCCTTTAATTCCAGCACTTGGGAGGCAGCGACAGATGGATCTCTGTGAGTTTAAGACCGGGTTGGTCTATACAGTATATTCCAGGGCAGCCAGAGCTATATATCTCAATCCCTCCAACTCACCCCTCCACCCTCACTGCCCCATGAGACATTTCTAAAAAGGAATTGTAGTGATTGCCAGGGAGGTACCGTTTCCCCCCTCTATAGTTAGTTTTCAAGGGTGTCTTGGCATCTCTCATCTTGGTTGAGTGTATCTTAAGAAAATTGCCTAGCTTTTATTTCTAAGTGAAACATTTCCACATTTCTTAGAATTGGGAAAGGCCAACTCTTGCAGAAAATGTCTTTCTTTTCTATGTGTTCTGTATTGCAAGTAACTGTATTGGTTAAAGACACCCCCCCCCCCAAGGTGCCCAACCATTTGAATTCTTCGAATTGGAAGAATGGAGAAGAATGGAGAGAAACGGAAGCTTCTAGAAGCCCTGTAAGGTGAGAGTAGAATTCAAGCTGAACTTAGGAGCAGCACTGAGATGCAGGAGCCCCTGATACCCAGAGAAAGCCCCCCTCCCAAGAAAGGCAAGCATGTTTGTCTATCTATTGCCACTTTCATTCAGCTGTGGAGAGGCAGAGGGGCACCAAGCAGTGCTTCCCTGCAAAGCGACCAGACTGACTTTTGCTGTCTGTGTGCTCTTTCTGCAAACTGCTCTTTATCCAAATACTTAGCTCTGCCCTGCTCTCCTTCCCTGGCCTGAGAACCCGAGGTCCAGGTCAGAAGGAAGCCATCAACACAAAAGCGGTAGAGCCACATCCAGGCTTGTTCGGAGGTGCTTACAGAGAAAGAAACTTGAGAAAACAAAGGGGCCGAGCATGTGAACTTGGAACCCTCCTCCCATGCCATTTCACTGGTGGGTGGCATAAGCAAGCATTTTGTTCCCGCAGTGGGTGTTTTTATGGAGTCAGTGACAAAGAGCCAAAGAGGGTAAAAACCCGTGAGCCTCAAGTGGAAAACTACCAAGTTCTGGCCGGATACTCCTGCTGCCAGCGTCACCTCACTGAGTGAGCACAGCCGGCCCAAGCCTCCAAGGCCTGCAGCACCAGGCCACCCTGCTGGGGTCCTCAGCACACTCCCCCGGCCAGCCCTGCCCCACACAAGCCAGCACTTTTCCACAGTTAGTTTTCCTGCCCCGGCAGTCAGGCCCCTTCTTGGCTTCTTTTGTTCGAATGGACTGACAAGTTGTCAAGTGTGCGGCAGGTGGTGGAGAGATTTTAACTATTGCTAACTAGTTTTCCGCTTGCAGCTTTTATGAACCCCACATTATAAAATTAGCACATTGAAGGAGCGGCATCGGCTCAGGGTGCCAGAGAAGTAAGTAATTCACCTGATCTCAGCTCTGCGGTTGTCTGGATGGAGGACCAGCTAACTGTGTGCTTGGAGGAGTGCATTACGTGTTCGGAAAAACAGAGGCAAGGCGTGGGCAAACTGTACGATGGCTGTAGCAACATTCTAGATGGCCTCACCTCGGGGCTTTTGAGTTAGCTTTGACAACTAGTAAGAGTTTTCTGGGCAACGAACCCACGAGACCCAGGGCAGAGCAGTGAAAGATGAACACACAGCAGCAGAGGATGGTGGTGGCCTTAGTTTTCATAAACTCTGGTGAAGGAAGGCAGTAGGGTTTTCTGGAAAGTTCGCTGCTCGTGGAGATGTGAGAACCGGGGATGAAAATCTCACAATGCCAAACCCGGTTGAGGGCTACTGGGGGGTCAATGATACTTGCCTTTCTGAAACGAGACAGTGTGGGGGGACAATGCATCTCACGAAACACACTTCTGTAGGTACCATACGGTTTTCTGTGATGAATGACGTAAGTTGCTGATTCATGTGTTTGTTCAACAGACGTATAGTAAGCACCACTGAGGAACAGGGCATATTTAATAACAGACGGAGTCCCATTCCCCCAAGTTTATATTGACAAATAGGGAGTTTACTTTATTGCATGCTAAATGCTAGTAGAAGTAGATGGAGCCTCTATGGAAGTTTATGAAGATTGCACTGACCTTGGGCTTTGGAAAGCCTCATAAGGCCTGTGCCTCTGTGTGCGTGTGTGTGTGTGTGTGTGTGTGTGCGTGCGTGGTGTGTGTGTGTGTGTGTGTGTGTTGTGTGTGTGTGTGTGCGTGTGCGCGTGCGTGCGTGTGTGC